>NC_067158.1:13393330-13693330 GCF_903995435.1 Acomys russatus | reverse complement strand
TCCCCCAAGTTGAGAACATGAGCCAGCTAGGGAGTGTGGAAGCTAACGGCTCATCCTTTCCAACCTAAACGGAAGGGCCATAAATCTCAGTGGGAAAGCAGGGTGCAGCGCGGCCAGCTCAGCTCTCCCCGGCCAAGGGGTTTCCAGTAGTTCAGATAAGGCTAACGTTGCTACTCCAGAGGCCTCATCTGACCCCATGTCCAGCTTCTGCAGTGAACAAACACCGACTAGCCCATTACTGGGAAACAATTGCCTATAAGGTTAGTCTTGGGTTTACTTCTAAGTAAATAGAAGGTCTCTCCTTTGTCTGAAGGGGACACAGTCTTAGACTTCAGTGGATTCTTGACACCCCAGGACAGATCAGGATGTCATTATACATGTCCCTGGTACAGCCAAAACAAAGTGGCCAAGGAGAAAAATCTTTGGCTTTTCTTAGACTTATTAGAAATCTGAGGCCACATGACATTTGCCCATTCTAAAGTATTTGGAGATGAGTCAGAGAAAATATTTTTTTTCTAGATCAGACACCACAATGCACTCTACACTGTAAGAACATGGAAACAGAGGCTGGCCATGGGCTGCAGGTGAGTGAAAAGCTCCAGGGACCACAGACATAGGCCAGTCACATTCTGTGGGTCTTGTTTAAGTGCCACCAAGGATCTCAAAGGAGAGAATTCACTAGCTACAGCTGTCTGTCCCTTTCTCCCTCTCCTCCTCTTCTTGACCATCACAAAAATCCCCAGCTGCCATCTCTATGACAGAAAAGGCTTAATTTCAGATGATATCACAAGGCAAGATTAAAGAATTCCTGTCTCAGCTGGGATGAAACAACTCTATTATGTTTCAAATCCCTGTCTCTCTAAGCACAGGGCACCTGAGACACAGAATGTCTTAAGGTATGAGGAAGGGTGAAACTTTGGAGGACTGTTTCTCAAAGTGGTTTACTGTCTCTCCCCCCAAAAGATGGAATTAATAAAGATATTAACATATACTTATATATGCACCTATAAACACACTGAGTAGTACTATGTGAAAAAGACAAACAAAAACAAACAAACAAACAAAAAAAGAAATTACTAATTCTCTGAGGAGAACAAAGAAAGGCCCAAAGCAACAGATGATACAAAAAGTAAATGCATGAAAAGAATTTAAGTCCTCTACTCCTTTTAGCTAAAACAAATATCAAACATCCCTACTCCCAAAAGTTATTGTCATCTTAGTGCCTATTGCCCTACAGGTTAAATCTAGCTCCCAGTAACAATAAAATTATAATCCATTTCAAGAGGCAAGAAACAATGTCTGAAGAGAGAAAGCATTTATCAGAATCAAACTTCACATAAGTGTTGGAACCCTGAAACACAGAATTTAATATTTCTAACACATTACATTACCAAAAAGAACCACAAGATCAGATGGTGAGTATAAACAGAAAGATGGAGAACAGTGTCTTATTGCAGTAGATGACTTTAATAAGCCAGATCATAAGTAGATCCAACAGGAATGGGAAAAATGAAACTGAAATAGAACAACAGAAACAATCCGAACTGAAACACAAAGAAAAAACACAATAGAGCAGCGGAGCTCTGTGGTTAAGTATTAAAAGACAACCAAGGTTGAAACAGTCCAATAGAAATTATGCAAAGTAAACCACAGAGAAACCAGAATAGAAACACCTGAGCACTGTGGCAAAGTGCTAGGAATAATATTCATAATTACATATTCTGCATAATTAATATACAATTGAAGCAAGTAGGGAAAGAGAAAATTGGGTAAAAAGCAGATTTGGAAAAAATAATGACCCAAATCTCTTCCTGAATTATTCACAAACAACAAACTACATATTCAAAACGTTTGCTAAACATTATGTGTATGTATATGCTAAAACACATAGAGAGACGCATGTACCTAGACATATTTAAATTTCAGAGAAATGGGCTATGCATTCCATGTATTTGGATGTTGTAGTGTGTCTAATAGGTCAATTTGTCTATCATGATGTCAATTAACAACAGTCCTGGATATTCTCTAAAATTACCTTTTCAAAGACAATTTGACAGTTCTTTCTAACAGTTTCTCCTCACATGCAAGGGTAGCACCACACTTTCCAAAAGTCTGTTAGAGTTTGATTAGTTTTCTGTTCAATATATGGATACATTTCAGAAGAATGGGTAACTTAGCAGTGTAGTATTCCACATGTGTACACACTTCTTTGGGTCTTGGTTCTCTCTTCAGTATTTTTTTTTTAAATCCTCACAAGAGAATGACACAAACTCACATTAGAAGGTTTTTGAATAGATTGTTTCCAGAAAACATAAAATAACATTTAATATCTTTTAAAAATATGTTGGCATCTTGCCTGAAGTTTATCTGTGCACATGTGTGTAGTGTCCATGGGGACTAGGAAAGGCCTTGAGATCATCCCTGGGGAGCTGAAGCTAGGGAGTGTCGTTAGCCATCATATGGGGGCCAGGAATGGAACCTGTTCTTTTGCAAGAGGAGCTAGCTCATAACTTTTATTTGAATCTTAATTTCAAATACATAGGAAGCTTGTATTGCCCTTCAGGGTTCCATTTTGATAATTTCTAACATCATCAAGTTCAGTTTCTATAACGTGTGAATTTGTCACTCTGCATTCCCTATGCCCAAGGAGGCTTCACATACACATGATGTTTCAGCAAACTTTTTGAGTATATAGCTTGTTGTTTGTGAGGTCGAAGGCAGAGAGCTGCAGTGACCTTACTGTGTCACTCATCTGGCACAGTTTCTGCCACACATGAGTCCACACTTCCTCTTCTCAAAGCCTCTGAGCGACTGATTCCTTATTTCTGCTGCTGTCTTCATGGCAGCCCGGAAGCACCGCCAACTTCAATTATCTCTAGTGATGAAACCAATGACTTGCCAAACATAGCTCCAGGAAAGAGGGGCTTGGTCCATGGAACAGGAAACGCAGCAGGGTGGTAAAAACCAAAAGGCATTTCCCACAAAAGTTTTCACTTACCAGGAGATTGGGATAGATGTGAGGACATCCTACTGAGATTCTAGGTAAGAGAAATATAGGAGATGGAGAAATAGAAGGACCCAGAAGGTCCTAGAAACCTACAAGAAGAACATCATGATGGGTGGGTCAGGGCCCAGGGGGGTCTGCTCAAACTATTGCACTAACCAAGGACAATACAATAGTAAACATCGAACCCCTACTCTGATCTACCCAATAGTCAGGACATTCTCCACAGTTATGTGGAGAGTGGGGACTGACTTTGACATGAACTCTGGTGCTCCATATTTAACCACCTCCCCTTGGTAGGGAGGCCTGGTGGCACTCAAAGAAAGAATAAGCAGGCTACTAAGATGAGACTTGATAGCCTATGGCCATATAGTGGAGGAGGAGGTCCCCCTCAGTCATAGACCTAGGGGAGGAGGATAGGGTGAAAGTGGGAGGGAGGGGGGAATGGGAGGATACAAATGATGGGGTGGCAATTGAGTTGTAATCTGAATAAATTAATAAAATTAAAAGAAAAAAGAGCTGTGAGGTCTGGCAATGCAGTCTGCATAGAAAGCTAAATGAGCTGTAGGTTACACAGAGAGTAAAGCGCATGCCTGGGAAACTGAGGGCGTTCTGTTCAAAAGCAAGGATAGGACAGACCTGACAAGAGTGCTGGGGTATGAAGGATGGAATGTTCCAGAAGTGACTCTAATGGAAATAGAAGATCAGGACTTGAAAGACGTCTCTAAAATAGTTCAAGGCTGCGAGTGTAAACGGCCATTGCCACTCGATCCGTTCCTGATAAGTTTAGTGCTGTAAGGAAGAAGAATGAAAAGCATACACTAATTCACAGTGGCTTTGATGTTTTCAATCACGGGACATAAGCAAATATTATTTTTTTGCTATGTCTTTTTGGAATTCTATGCATTTTTAAGCGAAGGAGTTTCTAATGTTTTGTCAGAGGCTTTAAAGGTGACAGAACAATGACAGTGTCCTCATGGGTTGACTGAATGACTTTAGCTTACAGCCTGATATCTATAGTCCTGTCCTGCCAGCCAGACTAAGACTGTACCATAGAGCCTAAGTCCAATTGTCCTAGCATATAAAAAGGCCACTCGTGGATCTGTCACTTACCCCAGCAAGGCACCTTGGTCCTATGCACACAGTAGCCAGCCCGCCAAGCCTTCCTGCATTGGCACATCTCTCATCCACCTGTTAAGAGACCCACGCCACAATCCATGATAAGCTTCTTGCCACAGCAACCTGGAGGTATATAGACAGTGTTCTGCCATAAACAGGACATCTATCCTACTACACAGCCCTCTTCCCAAGGCTTGCTGGTCAGGGATTACCAAGGAGAGGAGCAGAGAACCATTAAAAGCCAATGACAATGGATGCCCACAAGGAAAGTATTCTGGACACAACAAGGAAGTTACATAAATGAGCTCACAGTAGCTGTGACAGGATGCACGAGGCCTGTGCAAGCTCAAGCCAGACAAACTCCAGCGTGGAGAAAGAGAAAGAAAGCGGGTACAAAGTGCCACGGCTCACCGAGGAGCTACTGGTAACTGACAGCTGCAGGAGAGTGGGAGTCCGTTTTCTTTAAGGGTGTGGCCTTGGTGGGGCTAAAACACTCCAGTGGCTGGCTGCTTACCCAAGAGTGCATTATCTGCACCACCAGGACATGGTGTTTTGTTGTTGTTGTTGTTTGGTTGGTTTTGTTTTGTTTTGTTTTAAAGAGGACACAAAATGGGGTATGAATGAAATGTCAGGGTGGGTGTGGGAGACTATGCGGGAGGGGGTACAAATGTTCAAAGTGCAATATATGAAATTATTTAAGAATTTTTAAAGTGTTTAGGAAAGAAAAAACAATGCAGAGTTTGCTGTTTGTGAAAGCCTCTTGCTACCTGCTTTCCTCTGTCCATGCCGTGTCTTCAAGCTGGATTGTGATGTTCTTCAAATCCACTGTGCCCCTTTCCAGTAACACAGAGCCTTTCTTTCCTTAGGATAGTACTTGCCTATGCTCTGAGAAATTCTTCCACATATTCCAGTCACATACAAACCGCTCCCAAATCCTGGTCCTCGGTTTCTTTCTTTTTTGTCTACTAGTGTGCCACTCTTTAACATAGCATGAGCATGTGATCAGTGGGTAGTAACCCACTTGTCAACGTGCTTAACAATCGAGATGTCAAAACCATCTTCTTCTAACTCTAGTCACAACCTACGGTGACACGCAAAATAGATTTTTAATATCATTTAATCCCAAAATACAAAAATCACTCCTGACATGGGAGCTATAAAAACAAACATATACATGCATGTATGTATTCAGTTGTGTGAATAAATCACAAAACTAAGGGAACTAATTAGCTGTGGTGGATGGCATCTAGGTAGGATGGGAAAAGGAAAAAAAAATATGAGGAAAAGAGTTTCATCTCTGTGGGGACCATTTTGCATACCTTGAGCAAGCTCCTCTTTGCCAAAGGAGAAACAATTTGACTAGTAATATAAATAAGGATACAAATGAACTACAAACCCAAGAATAAAAACATCTATGAATTTGGGATGTTGTAAATTATTGAAGAAATAAATGAATATACATGGAAAGCAAACCATCTTACAAAGTCATTTCACCTAATTAAGTGATGAATGAGGGGTGTGAAAAACACCATAAGAGTATCGTCTGCTGCAAGCAAACAAGCAAACAAACAAAAAATGCAATCATGGAGGCTGAGGAGTGAAGCAGTAATTAAGATCATTGGCAGCTTTCACAGAGGATCCTGATTCAACTCCCAGCATCCACATAGTGGCTCACAACCAGGGGATCCAATGGTAGCTCCTGGTCTTCATGTGGTGCACTCAGACACCTAAACAAGCAATAAATACATAGGTAAATGAATGAATGAATAAATAGTTGTTAATCAGTGGGTAAAATAATCAGGGAAATGTTGTACTTTTATGATCTCTTCCATATGCTTCAAATATTTATTAAATATGAAGGGAAAACTAAAAATTTTACAATAAGGTACTTCTATATCCGCCCCACCTCAATGATTAATGCTCACAACCCGAGTCATGAGATATAACCAGCATATGTGTGTGCTACTGTGAGGCACAGGTAAGGATACCCCATTCCCATGCCAACCTGCCATGGCTGGACACTTTAGTCTCAGAAATGACTATGGTGATGAAAACAAAGCAGACAAACTTGGAGTGAATTTTGGTTTGATTACAGTGAGGAGTACCTGGGAGTAAGCCAAACTTACTTGTGAGTATGTCTTTGAAGGTGTTTTCAGAAAGTACTATCTAAGGAAAAGCAATCTACCATGAAGGTTGGCTATACCAACCAGAGGCTATAGGGCTCAGACAGAATAAAAGGGGGACTAGAAGAGAGCCTGCTGGAAAGGCACAATTTTTTCTGCTTCCTGACTATTGTGAGGTGAGCTGCCGTGCTCTGCCATGAACTCTCACCTCAGTGAACTACAGTGATGAGCCAACATAAACCATCTCTCCTTCAACTATTTCTGTTAGGTATTTTTATAGTGATGGAAGACTAAGGGACCTTTCCAGAAAGCAGAGCATATGTGGTGTTCTCCAAAAATCTCAAAGTCACGGAGGACAAGAAAAGAATCAGGAGATATCCCAGAAAGAAAGAGATTCAGGAGGTGAGATGGCCAAACGCAAACTTGGAACCTGACATAGATTCTGAGCCAGAAAAGGGTCATTTATGGGAAAGTCAATAAAATTCCCAAGATCAAAATCTGTATTTGGTTAATGATATTGCATCAGCATTAACTATCTCAATTTTGAACTGTGTTGAATTTGTATACATTATTAGATGCTGGGTGACATGTACATACCACGTCGTGGGATCAACTTTTAGTTAAGTCAAATTTGCCAAGATATTTATAATAAAATATTTCCTTTCTAAATGCTAAAATAACATAATGGAAGGAAGGAAGGGAGAACGGAGAGAGAGACAGAGGAAATGAAGGAGGGTAAAATGAAAGAGAAAGAGAGAGGAGAAGAGGGAAGAAAAAAGGGGGTCCATAGAGGAGAGAAGGAAATAAATCAGAGAGTTTTTACACATTTCACAGAAACTAACACAGAAAGAATAGTAGTAATAAAAACAAAACGCAGCGGTACAACTTCCAGAAGTTAATGTAGGCAAAACCTAAGTGAACTTGGCAATGATTTTTTTAGACACAGAACCAAAAGAACATCTGATTAGTTCATCTTCAGTGGGTTTTAAAACTGCAAAAGACACTATTATGAGACTAAAAGGACAAGCCACCAAAATTACATAACATTTGCAAAACACATGCTGAAGAAGGGACTTGTATCCAAACTGTGGGAATAATCCTTAAAGCATAGCTCTAGGGGAACAACTCACTTAGAAAGGATGTGGGCAACAGATCTAGACAGACCAGCAAAGACAATCTACAGGGAGTAAATGAAAATGCCTTTTAACATCACACAGCATTAGAGAATTTCAAATGGAAACTAGGAGCTGCCTCTGTGTATGTGCTGGAGTCACTGTCATAGTTAGGGTTTCTGATGCTGAGATAAAACACCAAGACCGAAATCAACTTGAAGAGGAAATGGCTTATTTCACCTTAGAGCATGGAGTCAACCTTACTTGGAAGTTAGAGCAGAAACTCATGGCAGGAGCTGATGCAGAGACTGTGGAGAAGTGCTGCTTACAACTGGCTCCTCATGACTTGTTCAGCATACTTTCTTGTAGAACCAAGGACCACCAGCCCAGGGGTGGCATCACCTACAGTGAGGGGCCTTTCTCACATTAATCATCAATCAAGAAAATATATTACTGGCCAATCTGATGAGGCTAGTTTCTCAATTGGGTTCCCTCTTCCAAAGTGACTTTAGCTTGTATCAAATTTACACATGATTTACAGCACAATTACTAAAACACAAAATGCCAGTGACAGGCAATGATTGCCAGCATGGAGAGTACTGAGGACTCTCACTAACTGGGCAAACAAAATGGTACAGTTACTTAGGAAGACATTCCGCAGTTCCTCACAAACTAAACATGCTATTATCACAAAAATCTAAGTCATACTCTTGCATTCATACAAATGAGTTCAAAAACATATGTACACACAGAAACTTGTAGGTAAATCCTTATTCAAGCTTCATGCATAACCCCCCCCAAAGTTGAAAGTAACCAGGATATCTTTCAATAAATGAATGAACAAACAGTGTCATAGTCAAGAAATATGACTAATATTCAATAATGGAAAGAGGGAATGATATCTGAATGCATACCACTAAGTGAAAAGAACAGTCTGAAAACTGCTATTGACTGTAAGAGCCTAACTATGTAATGTTCTGTAAAGGATGGCAGAAAGATTGGTGGCTGCCAAGAGTTTGAAGGCATGAATATTTTTGCCAGTGTGTTTTCTCCTAAGAGCCTTCGTGGTTTGTAGGTTGCTTTTCACTGTGTCAGTACAGACTGAGCTCTATGATGTCTGTTATAAAGACAACTAATCTTATTGGGTCAAGATTTCATCTTGATGATTTCATCTCTCTAGAAATATTCCCTTCAACAAAAGGATATTGGGTGGGGGGAGCAAAATTCAGCCTGTTACATTTGAATTCCTACCCTCCTGTTTTATTATTGAAAGTAAACTGTGACATGATAAGAGCTAGAGAGAAAAGAGAAAGGAAACACTGGGTAAACAGACACAACACATAGGACCATCACAAAGAATGAATTGGCACTAAGAGTCATCTTCAGCTACCAAAGAAAGAATTTAGCAGAACACACCATTAGTAGCAGGCCAATGAGCAACAAAACTATCCGCTTCATCTGGCTGTTAGACTGTTGCAGTGTGCCCAACACTATAAAGGCACCACAGAAAATAGAGTGGGATCAAGAGTTGGTGCCACAGAGCTGAGCTGCCAACTGTCACTCTGAGGTTGTGACATGCAGTAAGTGTTAAACAGAGAAGTATCTGCAATGAGAACTGAAAAAGACAAGGGATCCCATAAAGATAAGGTTACCACCCCACCATTGGATGGGTGCTTAAATGGTTCCATCAAAAGCCCCAGGCATGCTCAGCTAAATGAATCCCAAAGCCAGGCTCTAGGCTAGATGAAATCATGACTGTCAGAGGTTCAGACCAGAAGTCAAAGGGCAAAAAGCTTCACTGAACTTGTGCCCAAGGGCTCCCATCCAAGGCTCCACTTTACTTTCCTTCAAAACAAAATAAAACAAAAAAGAGCCACTGGACCTGCCCCAAGTTCAAGGCACTTTATCATTTTATTTTGTAAACAAGCCCATAATTATATCTGAATCGGAGAGGATAAACATTGCAAATTCTCTTCCTGCCCTTTTGTTGTTGTGGTTGTGGTTGTTGTTGTTATCTGCCTTTTTGTTGTTGTTGTTGGCGGCCACTGGGCTGTAACTCAGCATAGATGACTATCACACTTGTAAGCTTGGGCTTCCTCCTCACTGTAAGCCAGGCAGCTTTAGGGTAAACAAGAAGCAAGACAAATAAGAAACTTTCTTTATGTGTTCTCTACATTGTCCCCCAGGGGTCCATTTCCAAATTCTACTCACTCACTGACTGTATGTACACACTTATTTCCCAACCTGAAACCTTGGACATGGGTAGAAACACATACATGGTTTTGGGAAAACAGAATGGAAATAAATTACTACTACCACTACTACTAATAATAATAATAATAACAACAACAACAACAATAATAATAATAAATGCACATTTGGCAAGAGTCTAAGAAAGAAACTAAGGAAACTATCATAATGAGTTTAGGTTACTATAGCAAGTTATCATAGACCAGGTGGTTTATCATCAACAGAAACTTGCTCTTACCCATCTGGAGGCTGTTAGTCCAAGATCATAGTTTATAGACAACCTTCTTTACTGTTGTCCAGATGTGACAGAAGAGGTGACAGACTCTCTGGTACCTCTCTTATAAGTCTACTTACTAATTGTACTCATGAGTGCTTCACCTACACAATCTAATCAACTCCCAAGATCTCCATAGCCCTGTGTTGCATGAAGGTCTAGTATGTCAACATATGGATTTGGGGAGATGCAGCTACTCAATCTGCAACAACAGTAGTAGATATGATTAGGGGCAGAGTCAGTGAAAGGGGTGCTTTGGCCTATCTCACAAGGGAACAGGGTTGCAATGTGGGATAAGTCAGTTGACTCTATATATCTTAACATTCTCAGTGTAGCTATGGCCCTGGAGAATTAAAAATCACTCTCACTGACAAAACCACTGCAGGGTTAGAAGTTCCTGAAGCAATGGACTAATTATTAAGCAAAAAAGAGATGAAAATAAGATAGATGATAGATAGATAGATAGATAGATAGATAGATAGACAGACAAATAGATGATAGGTAGGTAGGTAGGTGGGTAGGTAGAATTTTCTACTATCTAATTAGTTGTTTTAAAGGAATGGTTATGAGAGGGCTACTATTTACAATAGGTTTGGGAGCCTGTTACACCATAAGCTCAAATAATCCCATCCCTCTATAAATTGTCTTAGGCATGGTGCTTTATCACAGCAACAGAAAAGTAACCAATATAGTCCATATGATCACATGCAGATGCCTGGGAACAGAAGGCATTGCAGCAGGAGTAGGAACCACAGGCACTTAGTCAGCTTCTTCATGTAAATTACGTGTGCCTCCAAACCTACATGGACCCAATCAGCATTTCCATTCGATGATGGATTGCTGTTGTGTGTGCAACTACGTGGCTTGTTGTGCCAGCTAATACCTAGCTGAGGATGAGAAGCTCAGGACATCCAGTAACCCGGCAGCCCATTGTCAAATGTTCAGTCTATATCCAAGGGTTTGTACCCTCAAAGGGGGAATAGTTTTCTGCAGATGACTTTGCTCCAAAATACCAAGGGTTTTGACCATGATTCATCTACAGGATCCTGTACAAGTCTCCAAAAAGCATCCCTATCTATTATTGACACTTTTTTTTTTTCTTTTTTTTTTTTTTTTTTTTTTTTTTTTATTAATTTATTCTTGTTACATCTCAATGTTTATCCCATCCCTTGTATCCTCCCATTCCTCCCCCCCCCCATTTTCCCATTATTCCCCTCCCCTATGACTGTTCCTGAGGGGGATTACGTCCCCCTATATATTCTCATAGGGTATCAAGTCTCTTCTTGGCTACTTGCTGTCCTTCCTCTGAGTGCCACCAGGTCTCCCCCTCCAGGGGACATGGTCAAATGTGAGGCACCAGAGTATGTGAGAAAGTCGTATCACACTCTCCACTCAACTGTGGAGAATATTCTGACCATTGGCTAGATCTGGGAAGGGGTTTAAAGTTTACCTCCTGTATTGTCCTTGGCTGGTGCCTTAGTTTGAGCGGGAGCCGTGGGCCCAAATCTGCCTATCATATTGTTCTACTTGTAGATTTCTAGGACCCTCTGGATCCTTTTATTTTGCTGTTCTCCCATGCGTCTCTCATTTAGAGTCCCAATAGGATGCCTTCCCCTCTGTCCCAGTTTCCTGGTAAGTGAAGGCTTTCGTGGGACATGCCCCTTGGGCTAGTATGCAGATATAAGTGAGTATATACCATTTGATTCTTTCTGCTTCTGGGTTAACTCACTCATTATGATCATTTCTAGCTCAATCCATTTATCCACAAATTTCGGGAATTCCTTGTTTTTAATAGCTGAGTAGTATTCCATAGTGTATATGTACCACAGTTTCTTTATCCACTCTTCTACTGAGGGACACTTAGGCTGTTTCCATGTTCTGGCTATTATGAATAAGGCTGCTATGAACATGGTTGAGCAAATTTTCTTGTTGTGTGCTGGAGCATCTTCTGGGTATATTCCAAGGAGTGGAATAGCTGGGTCTTGAGGAAGCCCTATTCCCATTTTTCTGAGATAGCACCAGATAGATTTCCAAAGTGGCTGTACTAGTTTGCATTCCCACCAGCAATGAAGGAGTGTTCCTCTCTCCCCACATCCTCGCCAGCATGTGGTGTCGCTTGAATTTTTGATCTTAGCCATTCTGATGGGTGTAAGATGGAATCTCAGAGTTGTTTTGATTTGCATTTCCCTGATGACTAAGGAGGTTGAGCATTTCTTTAAGTGTTTCTCAGCCATTTGATACTCCTCTGTTGAGAATTCTCTGTTTAGTTCCAAGCCCCATTTCTCAATTGGGTTATTCGGTTTGGTGGTGTTTAATTTCTTGAGTTCTTTATATATTTTGGATATTAGACCTTTGTCAGATGTAGGGTTGGTGAAGATTTTTTCCCAGTCTGTAGGCTGTCGCTTTGTTCTCTTGACAGTGTCTCCTGCCTTACAGAAGCTTCTCAGCCTCATGAGGTCCCATTTATTAATGGTTGACATTAAGGCCTGGGCCGTTGGTGTTCTGTTCAGGAAGTTGTCTCCTGTGCCAATATGTTCCAGGCTCTTTCCCACTTTTTCTTCTAAGTGAGTTAGTGTCTCTGGTTTTATGTTGAGGTCTTTAATCCACTTGGATTTGAGTTTTGTGCAAGGTGACAAATATGGGTCCAGTTTCATTTTTTTACACATAGACCTCCAGTTAGACCAGCACCATTTGTTGAAGATGCTATCCTTTTTCCATTGAATGGATTTGGCTTCTTTGTCAAAAATCAAGTGACCATATGTGTGTGGATTCATATCTGGGTCTTCGATTCGATTCCACTGATCAACCAGCCTGTTGCTGTGCCAGTACCATGCTGTTTTAAGTACTATTGCTTTATAGTACAGTTTGAGATCAGGTATGGAGATTCCTCCGGAGCATCTTTTATTGTACAAGATTGTTTTAGCTATTCTGGGTTTTTTGTTTTTCCATATGAAGTTCAGAATTGAACTTTCAATGTCTTTAAAAAATTGTGTAGTTATTTTGATAGGGATTGCATTGAATCTGTAGATTGCTTTTGGTAGGATGGCCATTTTTACTATGTTAATTCTCCCGATCCATGAGCAAGGAAGATCACGCCATCTTCTCAGGTCATCTTCAATCTCTTTCTTCAGAGTTTTGAAATTTTTTTCATACAAGTCCTTCACTTGCTTAGTTAGGGTAACTCCTAGATATTTTATATTGCTTGTGGCTAATGTGAAGGGTGTGGTTTTCCTAATTTCTTCCTCTGTAAGCTTGTCATTTGTGTATAGGAAGGCTACAGACTTTTTTGAGTTAATTTTGTATCCAGCCAATTTGCTGAAGGTGTTTATCAGCTTTAGGAGTTCTCTGGTGGAGTTTTGAGGGTCACTTATGTACACTATCATATCATCTGCAAAGAGGGATAATTTGACTTCCTCCTTTCCCATTTGGATACCCTTGATCTCCTTTTGTTGTCTTATTGCTCTGGCTAGAACTTCGAGTACTATATTGAAGAGATATGGAGAGAGTGGGCAGCCTTGCCTTGTTCCCGATTTTAGAGGAATTTCCTTGAGTATCTCACCATTTACTTTGATTTTGGCTATTGGCTTGCTGTATATAGCCTTTATTATGTTGAGGAAAGTGCCTTGTATCCCCGATCTCTCTAAAACTTTAAACATGAATGGGTGTTGAATTTTATCAAATGCTTTCTCTGCATCCAAGGAGATAATCATGTGGTTTTTTATTTTCAGTTTGTTTATATGATGGATTACATTGATGGATTTCCGTATATTAAACCATCCCTGCATGCCTGGAATGAAGCCTACTTGGTCATGATGAATGATATCTTTGATGTGCTCCTGTATTCGTTTTGCAAGTATTTTATTTAGTATTTTTGCATCTATGTTCATAAGAGAAATTGGTCTGAAATTCTCTTTCTTTGTTGAGTCTTTGTGAGGTTTAGGTATCAATGAGACTATGGCCTCATAGAATGAATTTGGTAATTTTCCATCCATTTCTATCTTTTGGAGTAGCTTGAATAGTATCGGTATTAGCTCGCCCTTAAAGGTCTGGTAGAATTCTGCACTGAAACCATCTGGCCCTGGGCTTTTTTTGGTTGGGAGACCATCGATGATTGCTTCTATTTCTGTAGGGGAAATGGGACTATTTAACTTGTTTATCTGTTCTTCACTCAACTTTGGCAAGTGAACTTGATCAAGAAAATCGTCCATTTCCCTTAGATTTTCAAATTTTGTGGCGTATATGCCTTCAAAGTAGGATCTTATGATTCTTTGAATTTCTTCAGTGTCTGTTGTTATGTCTCCCTTTTCATTTCTGATTTTGTTCATTTCAATACTGTCTCTCTGCCTTTTAGTTAGTTTGGCTAATGGTCTGTCTATCTTGTTGATTTTCTCAAAGAACCAGCTTTTGGTTTTGTTGATTCTTTGGACTGTTTTCTTAGTTTCTAACTTGTTAATTTCAGCCCTGAGTTTGATAATTTCCAGGCGTCTACTCCTCTTGGGTGTTTCTGCTTCTTTTTTTCTAGGGCTTCCAGTTGTGTTGTTAAGATGCTTATGTGCGATGTTTCCAATTTCTTTTTAAAGGCACTTAGTGCTATGAATTTTCCTCTTAGCACTGCTTTCAATGTATCCCACAAATTTGGGTATGTTGTTTCTTCATTTTCATTGAATTTCAGAAACTCCTTGATTTCTTTCTTTATTTCTTCCCTGACCCAGGTGTCATTTAGCAGAGAGTTGTTTAGTTTCCACAAACGTGTAGGCTTTTTGTTATTTCTGTTGTTGTTGAATTGCAGCCTAAGAGCATGGTGATCTGATAGGATACAAGGTATTATTTCAATCCTCTTGTATCTGTTGAGGCTTGCTTTGTGACCTACGATGTGATCAATTTTGGAGAAGGTTCCATGGGGTGCAGAGAAGAAGGTGTATTCTTTCTTGTTTGGGTGAAAGGTTCTATAGATATCTGTTAGATCCATTTGACCCATGGCATTGGTTAATGATGTTATTTCTCGGCTTAGTTTCTGTTTCAATGACTTATCCTTCAGTGAGAGTGGGGTGTTGAAGTCTCCCACTATTATTGTGTGGGGATCGATGTGTGGTTTAAGCTTTTTTAGGAGATCTTTTACATATGTGGGTGCCCTTGTATTGGGAGCATAGATGTTCAGAATTGTGATGTCATCTTGGTTGACTTTACCTTTGATGAGTATGAAGTGTCCTTCCTCATCCCTTTTGATTAATTTTGGTTGAAAGTCTATTTTGTTCGATACTAAAATGGCTACACCTGCTTGCTTCTTGTGACCATTTGCTTGGAATATTTTTTTCCAACCTTTTACCCTGAGGTAATGCCTTTCATTATGGGTGAGATGTGTTTCTTGGATGCAGAAGAATGTTGGGTCTTGTTTATGTACCCATTCGGTTAGTCTGTGTCTTTTTATTGGAGAATTGAGGCCATTGATGTTGAGAGATATTAATGACCAGTGACTGTTAAGAGTCTTAATTTTGATGTTGTTTCCAGTCGAGTGTTTGTGTAGTTGTGTTTTTGCCATGGGATAGTTATCTATTTCCTGGGTAGTTTTGGTTGTAGCTTGACCCTTTGGGATGGAGTTTTCCTTCTAGTACCTTCTGTAAAGCTGGGTTTGTGGATAGGTACTGTTTGAATTTGTTTTTGTCATGGAATATTTTGTTTTCTCCATCAATGGTTATTGATAATTTTGCTGGGTAAAGTAGTCTGGCCTGGCATCTGTGTTCTCTTAGGGTTTGCAGGATCTCTGTCCAGGCCCTTCTGGCTTTTATGGTCTCTGCTGAGAAGTCAGGTGTAATTCTGATAGGTTTACCATTAAATGTTATTTGGCCCTTTTCCCTTGCAGCTTTTAATATTTTTTCTTTGTTCTGCATGTTTTGTGTTTTGATTATTATGTGGCGGGCAGTTTTTCTTTTCTGGTCAATTCTATTTGGTGTTCTGTAGGCCTCTTGTATGTTTATAGGCATCTCTTTCTTTAGATTGGGGAAATTTTCTTCTATGATTTTGTTGAGAATAGTTTCTGGGCCCTGGAGTCTGATGTCTTCTCTTTCTTCAATGCCTATTATCCGCAAATTTCTTCTTTTCATGGTGTCCTTAATTTCTTGGATGTTTTGTGTCAGGAGTTTTCCAGATTTGGCATTTTCTTTAATGGTTGATTCAATATCTGTGATTGTATCTTCTAGCCCTGAGATTCGTTCTTCCATCTCTTGGATTCTGTTAGAAAAGCTCACCTCTGTGTTGCTCGCCTTCTTCTCTGAGGTCTCACGTTCTCGTTTTTCTTCTGTCTGTGTGTTTATCATTGAATCCATTTTCATTTTCAGATCTTGAACTGATTTTTTGATTTCTTTCATCTGATTTTTTGTATATTCCTGAGTTTCTTCCATTGCCTCTTTATAGGTCTTCAGAGCTTGAACCGTTTTAGTTATTTCTTTCATCTGGTTGTTTGCATTTTCCTGCAATTTTTCCAGTTCCACTCTATGTGCTTCTTTTATGTCTCTCACCTGTTTGTCTGCGTCTTCCTGCATTTGATTACGAATTTTATTTGTTTCCTCCATTATCATCCTCATTACTAAGGATTTGAGGTCATTTTCTTGTATTTCCGTTGTATTTGAGTTCTCTGGGTGGTTTTCTTTGGGATAGCTGGAAACTGGAGACGCCATGTTGTTTTGGGGTTTTTTGCGTATGCTTTTTCGTTGTCCTTTAGACATCTTGCCGTCTTTGTTTTTGTTGGGTAGTTTCCAGAGTTGAATAGAGGGTGTCTGATGATAGATTCACTTGTTTTCTTACGATTTCCCTAGGCTGCGAGCTCAAAGCTTCACTGGTGTGGATGTTAGGAGGTTAGCCCTGTTGTTCTGGTCTCTCACAGCCAGTGATCCTCAGTCCCTCTCTGCTGTGGATCCTGCAATTGTTCTGGGTCTCTGAATGAGCGTTGGGTCAGGCCAAGGTAACCACAGCCTTCTGTGTTCCCTGCCAAGTCCAGCCAGGAGCACTGGGACCGAACCACGGGCAGAACTCAGCTAGATTCTCAGGGCCAGAACCGTCTGCCAAGCTCAGCTAGGGATTTTGGGCCCAAAATGCACACAGGGCCCAGCCAGAATTTTTGGGCTGGGACTACGCACCAAGCTCCACTAGGGCCTTTTGGCCCAAAGTGCGTGCTGTGGTCAGTTATTGACTCAGGGCCCGAACTGACCACCAATCTCAGCCAGGAATTCTGGATTCAAACTGTACACTGTGTCCAACCAGAGTCTTAGAGCTGGTGGAACCGAGAGCTCTGTCCAGCCTGTGCCACAGCAGGAGAACTGCGGCTGCTCTGAGTTAGCGCCAGTGGTGGAACAAGTGCTCCGTCCGGACTGTGTCCCCGCAGGGGAGCTGCCGCTGAGCTGAGGTGGTGCCTAGGATGGAACCAAGCACGTCACCAAGCCTGCGCCACAGCAGGAGAACTGCGGCTGCTCTGAGTTAGCGCCTGTGGTGGGACAAGTGCTCCGCCCGCACTGTGTCCCCGCAGGGGAGCTGCCGCTGAGCTGAGGTGGTGCCTAGGATGGAACCGAGCACGTCACCAAGCCTGCGCCACAGCAGGAGAACTGCGGCTGCTCTGAGTTAGCGCCTGTGGTGGAACAAGTGCTCCGCCCGCACTGTGTCCCCGCAGGGGAGCTGCCGCTGAGCTGAGGTGGTGCCTAGGATGGAACCAAGCACGTCACCAAGCCTGCGCCACAGCAGGAGAACTGCGGCTGCTCTGAGTTAGCGCCAGTGGTGGGACAAGTGCTCCGCCCGCACTGTGTCCCCGCAGGGGAGCTGCCGCTGAGCTGAGGTGGTGCCTAGGATGGAACCGAGTACGTCACCAAGCCTGCGCCACAGCAGGAGAACTGCAGCTGCTCTGAGTTAGCGCCAGTGGTGGAACAAGTGCTCCGCCCGGACTGTGTCCCCGCAGGGGAGCTGCCGCTGAGCTGAGGTGGTGCCTAGGATGGAACCTAGCACGTCACCAAGCCTGCGCCACAGCAGGAGAACTGCGGCTGCTCTGAGTTAGCGCCTGTGGTGAAACCAAGTGCTCCGCCCGGACTGTGTCACCGCAGGGGAGCTGCCGCTGAGCTGAGGTAGTGCCTAGTGCGCAGCAGCGTGCTCAACTAAGCCTGCGCCACAGCAGGGGAGCTATGGCCACGCTGAGTTAGTGCCTCAGGCAGAATTGTTTGCTGGGCCGGGCCAATACCCGGGACTCTGGGGCCGAACTGTCCGCCGAGTCCAATCTGGGTCCAAAGGCTCCACGCGACCCAAATCCTGCCCCGAGTCCCCTCTCCCGCAGCAATTCCCACCAGCCACCACACCAATCGCCTCCACCGGAAGGCTATGAGCTGCAAACCTCAGCCGCCGCTGCTGGTGCCGCTGGTGCTGCCGCCTCTACCGCTGCCGCTCCGATCAGAGAAAAACCACGCTCCTCCCGTGTGCAGGGGCACGCAGGTCCTCCGCACCCTGGTCCCTCCGAACCGTGGAGCACTCCCGCTGCCGTGATGTTCGGACCTCGGTGTTCCTGGCTCAGAAATCTGTGCAATTCCCTGAATTGTTCACTGGAGCCTCCAAACGCGGTCCACACTGCTCGCCGCCATCTTGGATCTCCCTATTATTGACACTTTGAGTGCCACCAGGTATGCTGGATTGGATGGGTTAAGTGACAGAACACCCCATGCACAGCCTGGACCTGTTGCATCACCTTCTCCTGTTCCACCTCCGACTCAAAACTAACAGCTTTCCAAGCCATTTGGTATTTGGGCTGGACTCCACACACGCCTATGAGGACTGTGCTGACTTCAAAATCCAAATTGGCCTACTATGTTTTTCTTGCTGCTGGGAGGGTTCAGGTAAAACTGTTTATTCTTACCTTAGAAGGAATATCTCTGCATACCCTGCACCACTCAAATCCTAAAATCTTCACCAAGGTAGAATCCCCTTGAGTTTTAGTTAAATTGAGTCCTCGTCTTCTCATGTACATGTGCTCGATCAGCAAATCCAAAGTTTGTTACCTCTGGCCCACTTAGTTCATTCAGCATAATGTTAACAAGATAACGGACCAAAGTAAGACAGTATGGAAGAGGCAAGGCAGCAGTTTGCAACCTGTGAGGGGGGAGCGGTAGGTCGCATATCAGATATCCTGCATATCAGATATTTATATTATAGTTCATAACCATAGCAAAATTAAAATTGTGAAACAGCAACAAAATAATGGGTTAGAGTCACCCCAACATGAGGAATTATTAAAGGGTCATGACATTAGGAGGGTGGAGAACCACTGAAGTAATGGAGCAACCTATGACACAGGCTGGAGAAGTGGTATGCACCGGAGGTGGAGCTGTGAAGATGCACTGCTGGCCTTGCCAATTGAAAGCGGATTGCTTCCAGTGACCCTTGCAGTCAGACACAGAGGGAAAACAAAAAGCAACCATTCCCCAGATCAATAGCTCCATACCATGTATCAGGAGGCACGCTAATCTGTTCAAGTAAAGACGCCACAGCTGGCACAACGGCAGCAACTGGTGTCACTGCTTGATCATATTTGTGAGTCAGATGTCATTCTCCATAATCCACCTGTCTTCTACACAGGCAAAACAGGAGAGTTAAAGGGAGATGTGATAGGAAAAACCTCCTTTGTCTCTCTCAAGTCCCTCATGGCAGCTCTAAATTCTTTTTGATGTTGTTGTTGGTGGTAATTTTGTTGTTGTTGTTGTTGTTTTTGAGACAGAGTTCCTCTATGTAGCCCTGGCTGTCCCGGATCTCTCTTTGTAGACCAGGCTGGCCTCAAACTCACAGAGATCTGCCTGCCTCTGCCTCCCGAGTACTGGAATTAAAGACTTGCACCACCATGCCAGGCTGGCTCTAGTTTCTTGAATCCCCCTAGGAATGGGATATTGTCTGAGGTTTGCTATTTTCTGTGATGGAGGCACCTTCAAAGAGATCCATTTTACCCTTTCAACTCTGTAACTGTTGAATGGGTCTCAGTTTCATGCCCTGAGCCAGGATCTTAGCCTGAACACTATCATCCCACAAGGCCAAATGGCTCTGTTTGATACCTTTCAAGTGACACCAAACCCCACTTCATTTTAAGCAATAACAGTTGTCTTTCTCCAAATGGAGACTTATTTGTATTACAGCTATCTCCCAGAATTTGCCACTTATTCACTTGACACACTCCATGACAACCAGTAAAGCCATGCTGCCTTTACTCCCTGGGCTGCATCCATCCACAGGATTCTCATTCTGCAAATTAGGGTCAGGTAACAGGCATACAATTTTGGAATGCCCTATTACCAGCTTGCTATGCTGATGCTACTAGGTACGGCCACAATTACGTGGCTAAATGTAACAAAACATACAATCTCACCATTCTTAGGGCTGAAGCCAAGATGAAGGGGTTGGTTCCTTTTGAAGGATGCTTCCAGATGCCTCCTTCCAGTCTCTGCTTCTTTCTTCACAGAGTGTCCCATTTCTCTGTGCTTCTCTTTTTTCTCTCATAGACATGCCAAACTAGGCTTACTCTAATTTGGAATTATGTCATCCCAATTTCATTTCAACAGTAAAGTCCGTACCTCCAAATAAAGTCATCGTCACAGGTCACACTCCCATGGGTAGGGCTTTTCTCACACGGCAAGTTCAGGTAGAAGGGAAAGCCCATTTCTGATGCAAGCAAACTTGCACAGCTACCCTGGCATCTCCTGATTGGCAATGCTAATATGAATGGCGTGGTTAAAATCTGAGCTGAAAACGGCCCCACCAGCCAAAAGGAAGCCTGAGTGCCAATGAGGTTTTGGCAAAACATCAGCTGATCCACAACACACAATCGATTGCCAGTATTTTTGCGTGATGGTGCTTGTGGAATGTTGGCAGCCCTTCAGCATCTGCCTGTCATGGCGCTGGCCAATAGGCGGGCTCTTATTCGGTTTCTACTCTCCTTCTAAATGGAAGACCACAAGCTGTGCTGACAAGATGTACCCATAAGCATGCAGCACAGCAGCCCTCCACGTGCCTCTGTAATCTGCTGGTAACTAAGCTTGGAGTGCAGTGACACCCCCGCTCCACCCTAAACCAGAACAGAACCTCCCTTTGGACAAGAGTCTAGGAATGTTGCACATTCAACAAAGGACCCGCACGGATTTTTATGCTCCAAGGTCCCTGGGCTTCAAAACATTTCCAGACTGCTTGACTTCTCCCAATAATTCTGAGATCTACTTCAGGCCCCTTCACATCAAGATGAATAACTTCACCTAGATCAGCTGGCTATTTTGACATCAAATCTAGAAGGATTACTAAATAAATTATAGACTAGGAATAATTTAAGTGTCTGCATATGGCAGGGTGGAATAAGAGTGACCTGCTGCTGGCTTTTTTTTTTTTTTATAATAATGGACATTTTTATCTTTCGTTCTAAATCTTTATCATTCCAATTTACAATTTGGAAGAGTCATTTTTATGAGTTTTGAACATTTTAATTTCTCCATTTACAAATTTATTTTGCTTGTTTTTCTAGTTATGAATGGAAGTTTTCCCTTTCTATTAGTAAGGCATTTGAGCTACCACGAGGGATGAAGGTGGTGCTGAAGAGACTTCTCAGCAAGAGATACTTTTGCTCTTCTGGAAGATTCTGGCTCGATTCCTACACCCACATAGTGGGGCTCACAACCATCTGTAACTCTACACCCAGGGATCTGTGACCTTCTTATAGCCTTTGAGGCCACCAGGCCTCAACATGTTGTTTACATACATACGTGCAAGCAAAACAATATACAAAATACTTTTTTTGGAAAAGAAACTAAAACTCACTTAAGCTATGAGTTTGTTTTGCCTCCCATGAACAAGGGCTTTTTTATTTTGTTTTGTTATGTTTTGTTCTGTGGTTTTGTTTGTTTGTAATTAGGAAGATGTAAGCCCAGTGGTGCTCTCTCAAGGCTTCTTGAGCACAGCTTATGCATCTTCTTTTTGCATCCACACATTCCATCATCCTCGGCAGAAGCAGCAGATGTCGACAGTCTACAAGCTGTGTGATGCCAGAGTTGGAAAAGCAATAAATGCCAACTGGTTCATGGGCCAAAACCCAACCACTCCACCTCAGGAAGGCACATCCAGGCCTGCAAACAAGAGTCTGCCTCTCAGTGAACTGCTGTGTTCATGACCTCAGTCTGCTTTGTCATGGCTTGCCTAGAGAAAATTCCCTAGTCACTGAATCTCACCATTGGGCCTAAAATTAACCCTTATACACAGACGCCCTACACACATCAGCACAAAAATTAAGATATTACACTGTTAGCAAGGAATACTTTTGTTCCTCCAAACTTGTCTGAAAAATATCAAAATATATTCCAAAGTGACTGTGCTTATTTAAACTTACACCAGCAGCACAAAGGACTTATGGCTGTACTCAAACTTCTGTCTATTTATCTTTCTTTCGTTTGTTTACTTTTTGTAGTGTGTTGTAGAAATACAGTAAAACATAACATGCTCAAATATCTCTGCAGTTAAAGCACTTTCACTCATGTCTTCTATTTTAGGAAGAAATATAAACTACTATATTTATGCTGGTACATATCTACTGTCCTTCCTCAATGGGAATAGAAGTATTTACTGTGTCGAGATGCCATTTCCCAGTCTTCCTTGCAAGCAAGTGGTGTGTCCTGGCCAGTATGGGAAGACTGAAAGTGCTGGAGACTCTGCCTCATCTGTGCTCTATAAGGAAAGAGTATGAATATCCTCCAGCCTACTGTGAGGGGATGAAGGAAAATAGCTGAAACAGCATAAGCTACCATAGCAGATGTTTGCAGAAATAACTGAAACCAGATACAATGGACAAATCCTGTATGGGCTCAAATCCCACTCCTGGTACTACTTTCTCTTAGTTAGGGTTTCTATTGCCATGATAAAACACCATGATGGAAAGCAGCTTGTGAAGAAAGAAGCTTACTTCATTTTATACTTCCAGGAAACAGACTATCACCGAGGAAAGTCAAGGCAAGACACTCAGGCAGGAATCTGGAGTCAGGAACAGAAAACAAAGGTAACGGAGGGGTTCTGCTTATTGGCTTGCTTCTCATGGCTTGCTCAGCCCACTTTCTTATAGCACCCAGGACCACCAGCTCAGTGGTGGTACCAGCCAAAGGGATCTGGCCTCTCCCACATCAATCATCAATAAAAGAAAATACATCACAGGGTCGCCCACAGACCAGTCAGGTAGGGGCATTTTCTCAATTGATATGTCTTCATCCCAAATGACTCTAGCTGTGTCAAGTTGACCCCCCCAAAACAAACAAACAAACAAAAGCCTAACACCTGGCTTTAGCTTATACTTGGAGAACTGCTTCATATTAGTTTTGCCAAAGAACTGGGACAATTTTTCAAAACCTTTGCATCAATTTCTACTGGTGTGTTTGAATTTGAAAGATGAAATGTGTTATCTTCCCCACAGCTGATGTTTCTCTAACAGATCTGAAGAACTCTCTTTCCATCCTGGCTTCTCCTGGACAAACGCTGCAATCTTTCTGAAGCAGGCAGGAAAGACGTGTTTGCTGTGCACTTTCTCTTCTGAGACTCTATCTCACTGTCCTTCTGCACACGGTTGGAATGTGGACAAATAAGTCCAGTTTCTGGTCCCAGCAACGATTCACTCTCATGCTCTGAAATCTGATTTTAACTCAGAGACTCACACTCAACTTGCTCAAAGAAGAACTACACAGTGAAATGAATGTTACTTTACACATCATGGTGAAGATGAAATCCAAGCCAGCCCAGTGTGTTTTGGATGAGTAGGAGCATCTACTTTTTCTCCATTTTGATTATGCTGCGGGAGTTCTTTGCTTTGCTCTAGCCTCCCTTCTCAGCCGTACAATGGCTGGGGATGCTCAGCTTTCCTCTGCAACTACAACTTCCCACAGATCTGGCCCACTCGAATGTCCTACTCAGTCTTTGAGTGACCACCAAATTCCTCCACTATTTTGAGCTACAATCTCTCCCAGCACAGCAGATTTTTATAATCTCCTAAAGCTCCACAAATCCCTTGCCATCACTTTTGTGGGCCAAGCCTCACCTTCCTTGAGCCTCACCAATAAATCAGATGAATGCAAGTTTGATCATGACCTCATTCTATGGTGATCTGGAATCCAGGGTCATCTGTACTCTCTGACTCCCCTTTCTCACTTCTCTACTTTTATGCCACCTGTGGCTCCTCGTGCTTTTCTTTCTTCTTTGTGGTCCTCATTCTAAACTTGCATCTGCCACTTCCCTCCTGAGACAACCCACCCAGAAAAGCACATCACTGTCTTGAACTGTAACATCTATTCTGAAGCCTGTGAGTCCTTCCACAGACGCCAGAATCATCCCGGCCCAATCTTCTCGTAGGTAAGAATTGTAACTTTGTGTACCATACTGAAGTTGTTACAATCTTCCTCAATCTTCTCTGAGTCCAGAATCCATCAGTCCACAGCCCTGGCAAACAAGACACCAGGCAGGGCTGGTATTAATCTGGAGGCTCTCTCTTCACCATGGAAATTACATCAAGTTTTGGGCATGTTGTACTATCATGGAGCTTGTGTCTGTCCGATTCCTTCCTACCTATCATGCCTCTGTGTTCCTGCAGAAGGAGGAGGGGAATGTCCAGAGGCCCTCCGGTTTAGATTCGTTTCTTGAATGTATCTATAAACATGAAAACTGCTTGTCTGTGTATCTCTATATATTGCTAGAGGGTGTGGGAAATCTGAATAAATAAAAAAGTCTCTTTTATTAATTTTTTAATTAATTCATTCATATTACATCTCAATAGTTATCCCATCCCTTGAATCCTTCCATTCCTCCCTCCCTCCCACTTTCCCCCTACTCCCCTCTCCTTGACTGTGACCAAGGGGGAAACTTCTTCCCCTGTATATGCTCATAGGGTATCAAGTCTCTTCTTGGTAGCCTACTATCCTTCCTCTAAGAACCACCAGGTTTCCCCATCAAGGGGACGTGATCAAGGGCACCAGAGTTCTTGTGAAAGTCAGTGACCACTCTCCACTCAATTGTGGAGAATGTCCTGTCCGTTGGCTAGATCTGGGTAAGGGTTCGATGTTTACTGCATGTATTGTCCTTGGCTGGTGCCATAGTTTGAGCAGGACCCCTGGGCTCAGACCTGCCCATCATAATGTTCTTCTTGTAGGTTTCTAGGACTTTCTGGATCCTTCTATTTCCCCATTCTCCCATGCTTCTCTTGCCTAAAGCCCCATAGGATGTCCTCCCCTCTGTCCCACTTTCCTGATAAGTGAAGACTTTCACTGGGCATGCCTCTTGAGCTAGTGATATTCTTTCATTTTCATAATACTTTTTTTTCCGAACTAGAAAAAAAAAAAGTCTTATGAAGATGAAAGAATATCTCATAATTGGTAGGTGTCCTATGATATATTTAGTTCATTCAGAATGATCAAGGCATTGATTTTTAATTAAATGTCTTAATTCTAAAGATCAGGTGAAACATTCAACATGACCACTACTTGAATTGTTTTTAAAATAAAGAACAACCAGAAAGAAAGACAGACATAAAGGAAGGAAGAAATAAAGATTTAGAAAGTGGAACAGAAAAAGGGAGATCCAGAGACTCTTCTGGAGGACTCAGGCCCAGTTAGGGAGTACTCTGTTCTCAGCGAGGGGTGCAATTAAAGGATAGGAGATACCAGAGAGATCCTGAGAAAATTCACACACTGTTCTTCAGGATACTAGATAAACTACAGAGGTTGGGGTAGGGTTCGCAGTGGGAGAAGCATGAGAAGATTAAAAATAAGAAACAAGCAAAACTAACATCATAAGGAACATTAGACACATCACTGAGCAGTGTGAGCAAATAAAAACCCTAGCACACGATCTTCTTCTCTTGGATTGGACCAAAACAATGGCATGGGGTTATTTTAGGAAGAACCCTGCTGGGTAGTTGGCCAGGTAGCTCAAAAGGCAAATTATATTTCAATGCAAGTCCATGTTGCAAACCCAAAGCAAGCATCACAGGACAACTTCTTCTAAGTCCTGGAATAAGGAAAATCACCAGATAAAAAGCAAAAGTGGAGTCAGAATGGTGCAGTAATATACTCTGTGGGAATCTGGGCTGAGTCACAGACATTGGTGAGACTAACTAAACCTTCAGATGAAGGATGAGCAGTCGCAGGAAACTCATGGTGCCAGGCTCTAAGTTATGTTGGTAGAGGGCATGCCCACAGCCCCTTTTCAAAACTTAGAAGCTTATAATTATTGTATTACAGTCACTGCCTGGCCCACATACCACACCTATTGTTCACAGGACAAAAAAAATCAAAGGTCATACCAAATTGGTTCTGCTCTCACTGGAAGAAACCAACCCAAATACCTAAAGTAGGAAAATCAAGATGTTGTAGAGACAGGATATAATTGTTCCAAAAATTAATAATTTCACAATAATGGGTTCCAATGAGCATGAATTAGGTTAAATCCTAGACAAAGAAGTGAAAAAAATGGCTATAAGAGTATTCAGTATGATCAAAGGGGAACAGAACAAAACTCATGAATGAATTCAAAGAGAATAAAAATTCAAAGCTGGATGAAATAATGAAGTCGATGCAGGATATAAAAGAGGAATTCACTGACGAGAAAAAGTTTAAAAATCAGATTTAAAATTTGGAAATAAAATCCTCAAGAAATGAACTAATAAGCTCAGCTCAAATTCTTACTAATATAATAGGTCAAGTAAAGATGGAATGTCAGAGCTAGAAGACAAGGTAGATAAATTACAACATTCAAACACTAACTCATGAAATATTAAAATAAGAACAGAATGTGGAATCTATGGACACAATGAAGAGAACAGGTTGACAAATAATAGACATAGAAGTAGGAAAAGAATAACAAGATAAATTCATAGAAAACATATTTAATAAAATACCAGCAGAAAATTACCAAATCTAAGATAAGAGATGATCATCCAGACAAGAGACATTCAGATGACCAGACAAGGCCAGAAAATGAGTTTCCACATCACTCTACAGTTAAAGAATGGAGAATACATAATAAAACCAGATTAAAACATGCAAGACAGAAGAACCAAGTTACATATGAAGCCAAGCCCTCTAGAATGACAATGCATTTCTAAACAGAAACTCTGAAATCTAGGTTGTCATGGACTAATACATTTCAAGTCATGAGAAAAAACAACTGTCAAACATTATTACAATATTCAGCAAATCAGCTCTTAATAATTGAGGAAAAAGAAAGAAAGTTTCTATGATACACAAACCAAAGAAGGCATGGCCACGAATCCTACACATCTTATGCACCAAAGAGAAGTAGTGCATCCATGAGGTCATTGGAAAGATTAAACTGTACATAGGACTGGGCTATTGGCTGCATTTTATCTAAGTTCAGCAGTCCATAAGGAAATATCCAGTAAACAAGAATGAGAAAAGTATAAAACAAAACAAAACTAAAAATTGGCAAGAATAAGTACATGCCTTACACTAATTTCAATGTTAAAGACACAATTCCTCAATCAAATGACAAATTGAGGAAATCTTGGAGAGGGAGAACTTAGGAAAGAAAATAGGAACTACGAAGGGAAGCATCACAACAGAATACAAGAGATGGAGGGAAAAAAATCTCAGGCATAGAAGACACAATGAAAGAAATTGACTCATCCTTCAAAGAAAATGTGAAATAAAAAAAGTCTTCTTGTAGGTTTCTAGGACCCTCTGGGATCCTTCTATTTCCCCATTCTCCCACGCTTCTCTCACCTAAAGTCCCAATAGGATGTCCTCCCCTCTGTCCCACTTTCCTGGTAAGTGAAGACTTTCTGGGCTAGTGTCCAGATATAAGCGAGTATATACCATTTGAGTCTTTCTGCTTCTGGGTTAACTCACTCATTATGATCATTTCTAGTTCAATCCATTTGTCCACAAAATTCAGAAATTCATTGTTTTTAATAGCTGAGTAGTATTCCATAGTGTAAATGTACCACAGTTTCTTTATCCATTCTTCTACTGAGGGACACTTAAGCTGTTTCCAGGTTCTGGCTATTATGAATAAGGCTGCTATGAACATGGTTGAGCAAATGTTCTTGTTGTGTGTTGGAGCATCTTCTAGGTATATTCCAAGGAGTGGAATAGCTGGGTCTTGAGGAAGCCCTATTTCCAGTTTTCTGATATAGTGCCAGATAGATTTCCAAAGTGGCTGTACAAGAAGAACATTATGATGGGAAGATCTGGGCCCAGGGATCCTGCTCAAACTATGGCACCAACCAAGGACAATACATGCAGTATATTCTAATCCCTACCCAGATCTAGCCAATGGACAGGACAGTCTCCACAATTGAGTGGAGAGTGGGGTCTAACTTTCACAAGAACTCAGGTGCCCCATATTTGACCACGTCCCCTGGATGAGGAGGCCTGGTAGCACTCAGAGGAAGGATAGCAGGCTACCAAGAAGAGACTGATACCATGTGAGTTTATACAGGGGGAGGAGGTCTCCCTCAGTCACAGTCATAGGGGAGGGGAGTAAGGGATAGTGGGAGGGAGGGAGGAATGGGAGGCTACAAGGGATGGGATAAAAATTTAGATGTAATATGAATAAATTAATAAAATATATTTTTAAAAGTCTTGACACAAAACATCCAATAAATAAAGTATACCATGAAATGATGAAACCTAAGAATAATAGGAATAGAAAAAAAGAAGATTCTTGGCTCCAAGTACAGAAAATATTTTCAACAAAAGTATAGATGAAAATTTCTCTAATCTGAAGATAGCGATGTCTATAAGCATACAAGAGGCCTAGAAAACACCAAATAGATTAGACCAGAAAAGAAAATCCTCCCATCACATAATAATCCTAACACTAACTGTACCTAACAAGGAAAAATATTAAAAGCTGCAAGGGAAAAAGGCCAAGTAACATAAAGGTAAATTTATCAGAATCACACCTGACTTCTAAACAGAGACCATAAAAGCTGGAAGGGCAAACACTAAGAGACCACAGATGCCAGTCCAGGCTATGATTCCAACAAAACTTCCAATCACCATAGATGGAGAAAACAAAATATTCCATGGAAGAACCAAATTTAAATAATGTCTATGCTGAATCCCAGCCCTACAGAAGATGGTAGAAGGAAAACTCACACCGAAGGAGGAGGTTAACTACACAAACACACACACACACACACACACACACACACACACACACACACCAAACAAATAGGCAAACAAGCAAAAACCCATAGAACATAAATAACTTCACTATAACAAAACCAAAAGCAGACAAGCACACAAACATTCTTCCACAACCAACATCAAAATAAAAGGTTCTAACAGTCATTTTTCATTAATATCTCTCAACATTAATGGAGTCAACTCACCAATAAATAGACACAGACTACTAACAGAATGGCTGCATAAACAGGACCCATCATTCTGCTGCATAGAAGAAACACAACTCAGCCACAATGATAGACATTATATGACAATAAAGGGCTATAAAATGTTTTCTGAGCAAACAGACACCAGAAGAAAGCTTGATTAGCCATTATAATATTTAATAAAATATATTTTCAATCAAAATTAATCAAAAGAGATGAGGAAAGACACTTCATACTCATCTAAGGAAAATCCCACCAGGATAACATCTCAATTCTAAATATGTATACCCCAAATACAAGGGCTCTCACATTTGTAAAAGAAACATTAATAAAGCTTAAACCACACATCAATCCCCACACATTAATAGTGGGAGCCTTCAATACCTCACTCTCACCAATGAACAGGTCAATGAAACAGAAACTAAACAGAGAAACAATGATAGTAACAGACATCATGAATCAAATGGACCTAACAGAAGTTTTCACCCAAACACAAAAAAATATACCTTCTTCTCAGCACATCATAATCTCCAAAATTGACCATATAATTGGTCACAAAGAAAGTTTCAACAGATACAAGAAAATTGGAATAATTTCTTGGCTCTTATCAGGCCACCATGGACAAAATCTGGACCTCAACAACAACAACAACAGAAATGACAAAAAGTCTACACATGCATGAAAACTGAATAACTCTCTACTCAATGACAACTGAGTCAAGGAATAAATAAAGAGAGAAATTAAAAAGCTAGAATTCAATGAAAATAAAGGCACAACATATCAAAATATATGGAATACAATGAAAGCAGCGCTAAGAGGAAAGTTCATAGCACTAAGTGCCTCCATAAAGAAATTGGAGACATCTCATGCAATCAACTTAGGCATAGGCACACCTGAAAGCCCTAGGAAAAAAGAAACAGACATACCAAAGAGAAGTAGACAGCTGGAAATAATCACACATAGGGCTGAGATCAAAAAAAAAAAAAAAAAAAAAAAAAAAAAACAAAGAGAACAATTCAAATAATCAACAAAACCAAGAGGTGGTTCTTTGAGAAAATCAACAAGATGGACAAACATGTTGCCAAAAAACTAAAAGTCAGAGAGATACTACCCAAATCAACAAAATCAGAAATGAAAGGGGGGACATAATGACAGACACCAAGGAAATCCAAAGTATCATTAGGTCTTACTTCAAAAGCCTATATGCCACAAAATTTGAAAATCTAAATAAAGTGGACAATATTCTTGATATATTCAACTTGCCAAAATTGAATCAAGATCATGTAAACAAATAAAATAGTCCTATATCCTCTAAGGAAATAGAATCAGTCATCAAATATCTACCAATAAAAACAAATGCCCAGGTCCAAATAGTTTCAGCACAAAATTCTACTGGACATTCAAAGAAGAGTTAATACCAATATTCTTCAAACTTTTCAAAAAATAGAGCAACAGTAATAAAACTGCATGGTACTGGGATAGAAACAAACTGGTGGATCAATAGAATCGAATTGAAGACCCAGAGATAAATCTGCACAACTATGGACACTTGATCTTTGAGAAAAAAACCAAACCATACAATGGAAAAAAAGATAACATCTTCAACAAGTGGTGCTAGTCTAACTGGATGTCTACTAGTAGAAAATGCAAATAGATTCATATTTATCACCCTGCACAAAACTGAAGTCCAAGTGGATTAAAGGCCTCAACAGAAAACCAGACACACTACATCTGTTAGAAGAAAATGTGGGGAAGAGCCTCAAACTCATTGATACAGGAGACAACTTCCTGAACAGAACACCAACAGCTCAGGCTCTAAGATCAACAATTAATAAATGGGACCTCATGAAACTAAAAAGCTTCTGTAAGGCAAAAGACACTGTCAACAGAACAAAATGACAGCCCACAGACTGGGAAAAGATCTTCTCCAATCCTACATCCAACAGAGGGCTAATATCCAAATTATATTTTTAAAAAACTCAAAAAATTAAACCAAATAATCAAATTAAAAAGTGGGGTACAGAGCTAAACAGAGAATTCTCAACAGAAGTATTTTGAATGGCAGAGAAGCACTTAAAGAAATGCTCAACTCCCTTAGTCATGAGGGAAATGCAAATCAAAATGACTCTGAGATTCCATCTTACAACCATCAGAATGGGTAAGATTAAAAACTCAAGTGACAGCACATGCTGGCAAGGATGTGAAGAAAGGGGAACACTCCTCCATTGCTGGTGGGAATGCAAACTTGTACAACAAAAACATTGTAGGGCCATTTCTCTGACTAACATAGATATAAAACTAGTCAGTAAAATGCTCCTAAACAAAATTCTACAACACATTAAAATTATAGTTCATCGATTTCCTTTTATGAATTAAAGATGGTCCCAAATATGTAAATTAGTTAATGTGACATAGCATAGGAATCATTCAGAACAGAAGTCACATGGTCATCTCAATAGATGCAAGGAAGCCCACTAACAATGCCTAATGCGTCTTCATGATGGAAATCCTGAAGAGGTTAGGTATATCTGGAACAGACCTTATCATGATAAAGGCTGTGACAAACTCATGCCCAACAGTGTCCTAAAAGGAGAAAAACTAAGAGAATATTTCCACTGAAATCAGAGACAAGGTAAGGAAGCATCTTTTTGTCCACATGTCTACTGTCTCTGCTCATATTCTGTATGGTGTTTGAAATCTTAGCTAGCGTAACAAAAAGTAGAAAGAAATAAAATCAACATGAACAGGAAAGAAGTGTTAAGCTATCCCTCTTGCAGAAATATGTTCTTATACTTGAGATCCTGAAGACTCCACCACAGAACTAATAGATTCATGGAACTAATAAATACTTTCACTTTCAACAAAGTAACAGGAAAAAAATGACCAATATACAAAAACAAACAAACAAACAAGCCAACAAGAGTCCACATCATTCAGAGTCCATCTTAAGTCACTAAAAATGACCTGCCTCAAGAAAACAAAGAGCAAATGCTGACTAGAATTCAAGGGAGGGGGTGAGTGAATCCTTACACACTGATGGTGGAAGTGTAAATTTGTTCAGCCACAGTATGAAGGTTCCTCAAAACAATAGCAGAGAATTACCATATATGAGTCCTGAGTACAACCCAAGGGCTGTAAGTCAGCATACCATAGACATGGTAATACAGACATGATGGCTGAAGCATTGTTTCCCCCTTTTTAGTCATTAAGGTCATACCATATCATGCTGTATGTTTTAGAACATGGAGGAAGGCAAAGGGAGCAGAGTAAAATCCCATCAAATGCTACTGGCGTGTAAAAGTATTCAAAGTAGTTCTTTAAAGCTCTTTCTCTGTATCTCCATCCCATAGTCTACTTTCCAGGGAGATCTTTTAATGGCTTGAAACCTGCAGTTCTAGTTTCTTTCTCACTTTTACTCTGGTTCTCCCTCTTCCTCTTCCTTTCCCTCTTCCCCTCCCATTTTTCTTTTGGCTTGAAAGTAGAAACCTCTTTTGTGCTCTACATTACCTTTTAAAGTTATTGGTGAGCTCTGTACAATTTCCCACAATGTCTGTAGTTCTCAGGAGCATCTCATCTAGTGGTTGCCTATTGAACATGCTTAAGTTTCTTTTTCATAGTGGACGATTGTGGAATCCATTGCAATAATATAAGTAGAAGGGCTGCATTTTGTGACTATTTAATCTGATAATCAGTCCCAAGTGTTCCACTTCATGAATACAGTAAATTTCAGAGGGAGGCAGAAATGTTGATGAAACCGCCCCATACCTAAATGGAAGCAGCCAGTAGTCCATCACAGGTGTAAGGGCAATTCTGACTCACTTGGCAAGACTTACAGGGATTCAAGGGGTCTCTAGCAGACTGTCTTCTGTCCTCTGAGAACTTCTCAGGTAATTTGTTTTTCAGATATTGGGATTCTGTTTATTCTATGAGGTATTTCTTCCTTTCTTTCTTTCTTTCTTTCTTTTTTCTTTTTTTTTTTTTTACAGTCCATCTTAGGCAGAGTTTTATTTTTTTAATTAATTTATTCTTGTTACATTTCAATGGTTATCCCATCCCTCCCTCCCATTTTCCCCTTACTCCCCTCCCCTATGACTGTGCCTGAGGGGGACTTCCTCCCCCTGTATATGCTCATAGGGTATCAAGTCTCTTCTTGGTAGCCTGCTATCCTTCCTCTACACCACTAAACCAAATAACCCAATTGAGAAATGGGGCTTGGAACTAAACAGAGAATTCTTAACAGAGGAATATCAAATGGCTGAGAAACACTGTGAAGTATTTCTTTGTAATTGTCCTGAGCAGACCTTCATTGTCTGGCTTCTCTGACTTCTGGCCTCTAGTCTTTTGACAAATATGCATTAGTCCTTTCAGAGAACTCGTGGCTGATAGTGGCTAGTCTCTGTCTCTCAGGACCACACTCACGGCCATGCAGAAACCAGGGATGCTCCACTGAGGAGCTCAAGGCAGAGCGGAATGAAGGTAAATGGTAGCACCAGATTGGGGACATGTCACAGAGCGGAATATGTGAAGTTAAAGCACAACCTGATGGATGCAGAAAGAGGCAGGCCAACAAAACTATTTATTGATTTATGTATTAATTTGTGCATGTATGTATATATGTATGTGTGTGTATGTATGTATCTACATATATATTGTGTGTCTGTCTGTTTATAACTGTTTTCTTTTTTGTACTTTGAGACAGGGTTTCTCTATGTAGCCCTGGCTGTTCTGGAACTCACTCTGTAAACCAGGCTGGCTTTAAACTCCCAGAGATCTGCCTGGCTCTGCCTCCTGAATGCTGGGATTAAAAGAGTTCACCTCCACTGCCTGTCTCATTTTCTTGTTTTGAATCATTAAGAGCATGTTAGATGAGGAAGTTGAGGGACAGAAACATGGCTTTACTTGGGTTTACAAAACAAAAACAAAAACAAACCAAACAAACCAAACACACACACACACACACACACACACACACACACACACACACACACACAGATGCATGCACACACGCACGCATGCACACAAGCACACTTCTGGAAAGCCCAGGAGGTACACCTCTGTGATCATTGGAAAGGTTTACCAAGGACCAGCATGGCTCCTGGAGGCCTCTAGCCATGGGGCAGCCAGCTGTTGTGGGAAGTAAGTCTGAGCCTAAGTAAGTACATGGCCAGTGCAGTAAATAGACCTGCTCAATCTCAGCTCACTGCCAACCTCCTCAGGGCTGATGTAAGCATTCAGTGTTCCTCCACTTGGGCTATAAACATAACAACAGGTAAGCAGAAAACAGGCATCTGGCTCTCTCACTGTGTATTTACTCTAATCTCACCCTCATACTTACTTCCCAACCTCGCATGTCCCTGCTGGTGCTCACACCTGAGTTCTGATTGTGACCATTTGAGAACTTATTCTTTGCAGTGAGTGACTCTGCTCCTTGCAAATCTCCTAGGAGAAATGATAAATATTTTCACTCCTACGAGGAAAGCCAATGCACATAGCCGCAGAGGAACTGGTTTTGATATGTTTATTTGGTGATGTTGACTTTATTTCCTACTCTAGAGACTGCCTTACAAAGCAGGCTACTCAGTAGGGTTCAGGAGGCTAAGTCTGGGTGAAATCCTGGTGATACAACACTGAGTCACCTGAGGGGTCTTGTTAAGAACACCAGTGTCTTGGAAATGTCATGGTATGTGCTGAGGTAAGGTCACTTGAAACGGCAGTGTTAAAGACTCATGGATGCTGAGGCAAGCCAGGGTGGCTATAAGTGTTCACTATTTATTTTACTATTTAATAAACCTGAGTAGTGTGAGGAAAGATGGTATTCATCGATTCCTTGCTCATGTTTTCATCATGCATTCACTTGTGCCTTCAAAAACCCTTCACTGCGTAGATTGGAGCAGTCTTCTACATCCCTCTTGCAGCTCAGTTTCTTAACTAGCACACTGGAGTGCACTCTAGCAGTTGATTTCGGCCATTATGGGAGATGACAGCCCACCATGTGCTTTTCATATGGCAGTATTCCATCAGTTCAATTCTGCTGGATAAATGCACGCAAAAAGGGCTTTTGTTAGAAAAAATATATGTAAATGGACTTTGTTTCAGCAACTTACAAACCTGAACAATAGGCATGCAGATGTTGTCCAAATATGTTTCCATGGTAACTAAAGCCTGGCATTATTCCACTTCATTTTACTTTAAGCGTTTCCATATGTCAGCACTGCTCATCCAAACTCTGCTGTCACTCTGGTGAGAGATCTGGACTCTTCCTTCAAGCAGAAGATGGAAGTTACAGTGATAAATTCAATAGGCAAAATTGTGTCATTGAGGATAATGATAATGGAGTAAGCTTACTTAGGTGGGCGATAGCAAGTCAGGAATGCTATTTTCTTCTTGCATGCATACACGGTTTTCCTAGTTAATCTTCTAAATCATGTCTGCAAGCAATAGAAGCCTGGTAAGTGAGCACACCTAAGGTTTAAACTGAAGACACATGGTTGATTCTGTGTTTGGGGAGAGGAAAGTTCTAGACAAGGGCAAAAACATCCTGTACAAGAAGGGAAAGAAATGCCCATAGCAATGGAGGCCCTTGAAGTGGGCTCCCCTGCTGGCCATAAGAAAATTATAACTTCAAGGGAAACAATGAGCTTAATGGAACTCTTTGAATTCATAGTGATAATTAACAGAGGAGGAGAAGACCCTCTCTATACACGAATGACAAGTGATAACGGTAACAGAAAGGTATAACTTGAAGACAGACATTTGGATTATGAGAATGATTGGTTGAAGGAAAGTCTTATGCTTAAGTTAAAAATCATCATAGGAATTTGGGGGAAGTGTAATCTTCATTCTCTCAAAATATTGTTTCCAGATTGTTACCAGTAACAGACTAAGTATGGTTAGCCATCAGCCCAGAACAGAACTGTGCCTCACGTGTGAGGCAAAGAGGGTAGTGCTAGGTAGCATTTGTGTAAAGATCATAACTGTGATTCAGTTTTGACACACTTGGAGAGAGTGGACACATTCAGATGTTAAAACATTCTGGAGAACACTAAACCTTAAACACAACTAAACACAGTGTCTCATTTAATTCTGATGAAATCATCAGTGACAATTAATGGGTGTTTTTCCTCCCTACTTCTCCCATTCTTGAGGCATCCCAGGCTAGCCTTGAACTCATAGAATGTTCTTCCTGCATCAGCCTCCCAAGTGCTGGAATCATAGGTGTGGCTAATTATTAGTTCAAGACTGGATATATATGAATAGGTATTCTCTCAGTCTTTATAGTCTTCTGAAGAACACACATTTCCTAAATGAAAAAAAAATTAAGTGAAGGGAAAGGGAAATCAAAGACAGGGAACATAATTTTCAATCGAGTGCCTACTTTTGCGAGATGGGAGTAGACACTAAACACAGACACATTAAGTCAGTGACAATGACAAAAACTGAATGCTTGACCAGATGTTATTTTCTTAGGGTGTTAGAGTACCAAGGAATGATAAGATACATGAATGTCAGTTGATAAGTGTAACAGAAAGTACAACATGAAGATCAGAATGTAGGACCATGAGTGAAATGGTTGGTTGAAGGGAAGGTTTTCATGGATGCTCCATGAATGCTCAGGCATGGAATACAATGTAAACAACCCATATATTCATAGATGGCAGAATAGACAAGTGAATATAGTATTTTGAATACCATACTGGAATGCCATAAAAGGATAAAAGGGGGGTGAACTAGAATTTTACAGCTCCAATGTCCCTTGAAGCCATAGTAATGGGTGAAAGAGGCTACAGGATAAAGCAGCATCTTTTCTCTTTTTAATTCTGCCTGTTTTTCCACATGCCTAGATGATCCTATGAGAACTGTTCTGCATTTGTTCAGCCTTGCCCAGTCCCTGTTATAGATCAAACTGTATTTGAAGCTAAGATATTACCATAATTAAAGCACAGAGATGTTGATGATTACTGGGACATTTTAGTGTGTCAAGTGAGGATTTAATGAAGCAGTGATAGAAGGGTGAAGTGGTGAGATCAGATGGTGGACTCATAGAAGCAGCACAGACTGGCTTAATAGCCAGGGACAAAGTAGAGAGGCGAGGAGGCCATTTAGAGAACAGTAGAATTATGTTCTGTTTGTTCTATGTTCTTATCTGTTCATCTTTACTCCTCTCTAGTTGCTGTGTAATTGGATAAATTTGCTGTGGATGAATCGTTATATGAAGACATGGAAGAGGCAGAAGGGAGTCAAGTTTGGGAGAGTTCTGTAAGGGGGAGATGCGCTCTGGGATGCCACATGTTCTTTGGAAAGCTCCATAATTTACTTTTTTTGAATTACCAGGTTTTGTCTGGTTTCTCTTACAAGGAAGTGTATAAATCTGTTATTTGAGGGACCTGGGTGAATGGTTCCACAAGAAACATAAAATGTTATCTTCTTTCTGGTTTTGCAATAGCTGTCTTGGCCACCCCGTCATGTCTTCAGCAGGTTCAGCCGTAGGCTACTCAAGTCAGCTCCCAACAAAGGATTTAAAAGTGTACTGCAAGATTTTCCTGGAAAATTCTTGAAACCTGGCTGTTTTGAGGGTCAGATGTATAACGAGCCTTACCCTTCAAAGGGGGATGTCCAATGGATTCATAATTGTATTGTATAAGTATAGTTTCTTTCCTCACACAGAACACCAAACCAACGCCAACACAGACCCATACGTATCTACAGATCCAGCATCTGCAGATCCAAAGGCAAACAACACAAGAGTTGGTGAAGACCCGTATCAACAAGGGCTCTAAACTCCCAAAGGTTGGCAAGTATGTTGCCACAGCAGTGCCATGTTATCTATCCGCTGTGAATATACAGGAAGTCTGTGATCAAGCCTCTGGCTTTAGCTATATACCTAATGGATGAATCAAAAGATGCATGGATGCTCCACGAAAGCACAAGGATGAAATCAAACTTCAACAACCCACATGTTCACAGGTGGCAGAATAGACAAGCGAATAGAGTATTTTGAATATTATACTGGAATAATGTGAGAGGATAAAAGGGGTGAAGTCACGCTTTCATGGCTCCAGTGTACCTGGAAACCACAGTGATGGGTGAAAGAGGCTACAAAGAGAACGTACTGAGAGCTACTAAGTGAGCAAACCTGTAGAGAAAAATAGCTACATTTAGTGTTGAGGGCACAACGGTCCATGTGTCCTGAAGATCCCTAGGGAAACCAGGAATATTAACATGCATGGGCCTCTTCTCAATGGAGGGTATAAGAATACGTGTTTTCCTACCTCCAAGGCTGGAAGTAGGTATTGTTAATGGCTTGGTGACTTTTTTGCTATCTGTACAGCAGACCTCATCCATATCCCCCATAGTGCTTATTCCAGATGCTCCTCCTAGACCATTATCTTTAGCTCTTCAGCTAAGCCCATCCTTAGGAGAGGCGCCATGTGTACTTTACAGCCTGCTGCCCTCTATGCCACCAAAGACCATGCCAGAGTCTAGGCCTTTTCCCATAGAACCCACCCTCGTGGTCACATGCACTTTGTAAAGCAGTTTCTAAGTAGCCACACCTTAAGCTTTATTACAGACCTGAGTTGAAATGATGGTTGCCTGGAAACCTTTTCTCAAATTTGTACTGTGTTTAAAAGATGCTGATGATAAAGCCGCTGGCATTCAACTACCTGGAGTGTGGTCCAGGTTGGCAAGTCAATCTGAACTGTGTTTTCATTCACATCTCTTCATGGATCACTGCCTGCATTGACATCTGCAGGACCCCCCTCACTTTGAGAAGGATGCAAGAGAGACTGAGAGGACCCTGCATTTCAGGGGAAACATCATGGTGAAAACTGGGCTTTGTGTACCTGTACTCTGAACACTCTCAAAAGCTTTCCACAGATCAAACCTCAGCTTGCAGTCTCAGCTCAGCCATGGTAGACAAATACCTCATTTAACCCTTCACACTGTCTTGGCTTGGACAATAAAATAAAATTCTCATTATGGCTTTGGGAGATTCCCAAGTGCCAATAAGGAGATTCTCAGGAAGGACAGAACCTCAGCAGGCAGTGATGAGTGAGCATCCTCCTCACTGCTGGAGAAGCATCCTGCTGATGGGCATAAGCGGCCAATGCTTTCCCTCAAATATCCCATTCTAGATCCGTCTCTGCATTACCTCCATGCTCTTTTACATCCCCATTGTTAGCTGTTGCAAGTTCCATTCACAAGTGCCCTTTGCCCTCTGTGGTGCATTCTCCATCCTTCTCTTTTGAGGTGCTCCCCTCAGCTACGTTTGGTCTGTTTATCCTTGTCTCACTACTCATGGAATGCATTTGTCATTACCCAAGTGAGATGGCTAGAACCTCCAGAGCAGAGCCAGACTAAGTGAAGGTAACATGCACTTACGGACTCAGCATTCAGAAACAAGTACAATTTCCACACATTCCTTTCTTCAGATGATATCTCCAGTTGTTTGTGTGCCTTTACTGCCCCACGCACTGAGGTCTGATCCTTTGGAGTCACCTACAAAGCGTGAAGTACACTAAATTGTTCTGGAGACACGAGCTACAGAATGTGAAGCCAGGGATGTGACGCGGTAGAGCTTTGACTTGTTTCACTGTACATACACCAGGGAGTCTTGATTGAGGGATGGGCAAACAAGGAGAGACCTAATGATGGGCAGGGATCCATTCAATTAAAAGGGGAAGTTCATCTAAGGAGAAGGAACAGTAAATAGTTATGAACAAAGAGAGAAGAAAGTATCAGATAAACAAAGTTCGGAGGAGTCTGAATAAGCAATGGTGGAAAAAACACTGTGCACTTGGGTAGGGGAAGGGCCGGAGCCAAGATACGTGGCCTGCAAGATGACAAGGTTGATGGATGTAGTTTTAGGAAGATGACATAGGTCTTGAAGTATCGTCATTTGTGATTTGCATTTTCAAAACTTCTCTAAGATCTGTGGAGAAGGAATCACAAAGCAACAAGAGAACCAGAGAAGCTACTGGAGGACAGTGTAACAGCTAGTCACAGAGGAGGTGTCTCAGGGACAGGGACTTTCAAGGAAGCTGTGAGCAGCACCTGGCTAGAAGTAGCTTTCTAGAGGCAGGAGGAATGAACAGATCAGCCATGGAATGGCTCATTACCTGGGCTCATTACTTGGAGGGTCATACGGACTACTTGGGACACCTGCCAGGTGTACCCTCACACTTGTAGAGACACACCCCTGAAAATGGCCATGTACCCACATTCTGTCCTAGAGCCCACCCAGAACTCAGCCAGATCTCCCTTTCCTTGAGTTGTCTAGAGTCACCTTCTCAGCAGCGTCCTTCGCATACCACTGGGGTGGAGGGAAGAGCAGGGAGTACACATGTCCCTTATGTTCCTACACAATAGAGGACTACCTAAGGCCACCAGGAGCTGTACACTTGCAATGAGAAAACACCTCACAGCTTCCTGTTGGTCTCCTATCCTTGGCCACTCACCCAAATCTCCATGAGTCTGCACTTCATATGTGTTACCAGGTGGTTTCAAAGACAAGCTCAAGGACATGACCTTTTCTTAAGGATGCCATCATTGCTCCAGGAGGAGGCTAGCCATGCCTTTCCCAGTCTTTGGACCCTCTTCCATGCATATGGGAACCCCAGTCTTACCGCGAGTAGTAGATGTGGCTTCTCCCTGTCTTCTCAGGACAGCTTTGTCCCACTATCTCAGCACCACCATCACCATGCATCAGGTCTCACCTTACTAGCTTGGTTGTCCTCTATATGGTTTCATTATCTTTATTATCTGAATCTCTAGTATTTGAGAAGAGGCTAGTCTTTAGCTCCAGCCTTTCAACTGCTGACCTACAAATTCCCTGGAACTGCCTCTCCCCAGCCTTCAAAGCTCAGGGTCTCCACTAACTTTTTGCTCACACCAGCAATGCTGCTTGGGTGGCCTCTTTCACTCACAGCCCATTGGAGTTCCCAGAACTAGATTGATCTTTCTAGGAAAGACTGTTATCACAGCACATGGCCCCTCACAAACAGACAACATTCACTCTAGTGAGGAGCAGTTTTTCATCTCGTCAGACTTTTCACATGATCTGATAACAAGACAGATGTTGGAAACAGCTGTGACCAGGACTGGAAGTGCCAATAGAGTTGCCCTTCACTCACAAAAGAAACTGTGGAAGCAGAGGGGTCCCGGAAAACTGTAGCAGGTCATAGAGGGAGGTCATAGAACTTGTGAGTGCCTCGGTAGCCATACTCCAGCTGACTGCCACACCTCTTACCTGAACTCTTGGACCCTTTCCCAGTTCACCCGTTCCCACCCTCTGCAAGATGCTCCTATGCGTTTCCTGAATCATAGTTGGTTTAAAAAATGACCTTGGGCTCCCTCCACTTGTACCTAATATCCTTTGGCTTGGAGGCTGTAGTCCTGTACCAGGCCCCCAGTCTTGCTCCTCCAGTTACATGCCCAACCATATTAATCAGGCGTGTCTGAGCTTTGAAATGGTTGTGGAGTTTTGATTGTTTTTAGGAGACATTAGCTGGGCGTCTCCATCATCTATTTCAGGCTGGCCCAGAACTCATAATCCTTCTGCTTCAGTCTTCCTTAGTGCTTGGATTATGTAAGTGTGTTAGCTTACGTCAATCAGTTCAATTATCCACTTGCAACCCAACAACCCTTCCTGACATTCAGAGGGTTGTCAATTTTTTTTTTAAGCCACAATTTCAGTTCTTTATTCAATCTGAGTGGGTCAGGGTTTTTGTTTTTTTTTTTTTTAAGTTTTATTTATTTTATGTATATGAGTGTTCTATCTGCACCTATACCTGTATGCCATAAGAGGGCATCAGATGCCAGTGTAGATGGTTGTGAGCCACTGTGTGGTTGCTGGGAATTGAACTAAGGACCTCTGGAAGACAGTGTTCTTAAGTGATGAGCCATTTCTCCAGTCTGAGTCTTTGCATTTTAACATAGCATATTTACTAATCCTCTGGCAATTTAACATTATGCACCCTGGTCACAATCATTTCCTACATCTGCACCCCAACACTTGTGACCTCCCCAAAAGTGAAAATAAAAGTAATTAAAATATAAGGAAAAAAATTCAATTTGTGTTATCTATAAACTCACAGGAGCATAGTCAAACTCTCAGTGGCCTGCCCCTTAAGTGGAATTGAGTCCTTTCCTTCCTGCACCCCTGCCAGAAGTCATCAGCCACCTGCTTGCCTCTGAAGGAGAGAAAGCTTGCTTTTCAACTCAGTTCTGCTAGGGGACTGCATACCTCTAGTCTGCCTACTTCTTTTCCCACCCAAGGCATCTCCCATGGGAACCAGGGAGTCATTCATACTTCCCTATTTTAGTTTGCACATGTAATGATGTGTGTGAGAGTGTGCACATGGCCTGTGGAGGGACCAAGCATACCACGTATCGGGCAAGCATGCCTTGCTATGTGTGTGGAGGTCAGAAAACAACTTTGTAGAGTTAATTTTATTTCTAGTCATCTTCATGTGGGCTCTGGGTATTAAACTCAGGTCACCAGGCTTGTAAAAGAGTGTCTTGACCTCTTGAGCCCTTTACCAGCCATGATTTATACTTCTAAATTTGTGGATGCAGAGGTGAATTGTCCCCTCTGCCCAACTAGGTCATAAGCTTCTCTGAGGTGGTGAATGGACGTTACCTGTTTGATTTTGAGTTTTTCTTCTTGTCTTTTTAAAGCATATTAAACAGGATGATTTTGATGCTTGATGGAATGTTTGGATTTTTTTCTATGATCAACCACTCTCCAAAAGCTAATGTTTATGAACTGGCACTTGTGTGCTTGTGAGGCAGTGCAGCATATGCGCCTCTCTCCTACCATCGTGAAGACTTATGCAATTGGAATGGATCCTATCAAGACTGTCCACCCAAGGCCTGAAGTCTGGATGAGGATGAGGTGTCTGTTCAGTTTTGGACCCGTCCATGGGTCTGCACTCAGAGGCATTTCCTTCGATGACACGTGCCACTAGGTGCCAGTGTTGTTCTACCAAAATGACCCTCCAGAGCTACTGGTGGTCTCCACTTTTAGATGCCCAGTGTTCCTCAAAGTCCTGGCTTTAGAAAGACATTAGAGAACCAGGTCCTATGAGGGAATGGGGCACTGTAGCTTCTTTCTGCGCATGTTTGACATCTTTTTATCAAGTGCTTGCAGAAATCAAGGAGGGGAAAGAGCCGTGCTTATTAGGATGGATCAAATCAATTTGGAGACGAGAAGAAGGATGGATGTTGCAGACTAGGAGCCATCAGTTACTCATTGAGAAAATGGCAAATAAGCTGAAAGTTAACGTCCAGCAATCTTACTGTTTAAGGGCCACTTTCTCTCTGCGCTCTCTCTCTCTCTCTCTCTCTCTCTCTCTCTCTCTCTCTCTCTCTCTCTCTCTCTCCTTCCATTATTTTACCCTTCCTTCCCCTTCCTCCATTCCTTCTTTTCTCCCTTCCTCTCTTCCTCTCTCTCTCTGCCTCCCGTATCCTCCCTCCTTCCTCCTCTTTCTCTCTTTCCTTCTACCTCCCTCTCTTGTTTATATTCAACTTTGAGCTGTCCGGTAAGCATTTCCATGTACACTAACTTAGAGTGTGCTTCTCTCAGCATATCTTGTACCTGAATAAGTACATTAAAATGCATGGTCCAATTATAATCAATTAGAGGCAAGTTCATACCAAACGTACTTGTGGTTCTAATACATTCTTCGGCTGTGTGTTGTCCTTGTGTTGGGGTATGGATGGAACAGCATGGGACCATAGCCTCTGAACACTCAGTAACAGTATTGCTCACAGGAGGTTTGTAGCTTATGATCAATGCCATAATGCCTTCCTGAAGACGTGAATGAAAGATGCTCATTCACACACAGCAGAAAAATACAGCCAGACCACACATACCAAAATTATCTTGCGTATATATGTGAATGTGTGTATGATAACCACATGTCCTGCGCATTTTCCCCCTTGGTAGGAAAATAAGGCAACATCTAGCTCCTTCCACATAAGGTTCTAATGACAAAGAAAGCTGGATTGCACCAAAGTTTACTATGGGGGGACTAATGACTGTATTGCAGGGACACAACTGAACTCATGAAGAAGGTGGCGGTTTGGTTCAGGGGACACCGAGTTATGGGGTGGCGGGGGAAATGGCTGTTTTAAGACATCATTACCCATCACAATTCAAAATGCAGCAATTAAAGAGGACTTTGCTCTTATGGCATCAGTTAGGCATCTGGGTTTGAACGCTCAGTGGGATCTTTTCTTTTACTGAAGAACAGCAACAGTGAATAGTAGTGAAAGAGCTCAAACTCCTTGGCCAATGCAGCCTGAAGAGCAGAGTGTTGGGTGTCACCTCTTCACAAGAAGCAAAGTATTAAGTAGCTACAAAACCAAAAGGAGCTCTCCCCTTCCAACAGCTCAGTGGAAGACATGAGTTCATGAATTTAATCGGTTAAGAAAAACTATATTAAAAAATGTTGACTCTACTAGACCCTTCTATTTATGTCTGTATAATTAAATGAAGTGTATATTAAATACCCTCATTTTATCCTTCCTTCATATTTTCTTCCCTAAACAATATTCAAATGTTTGTTTATCCTGGAGGTGATTATAGGTAAAAGAGTATACTTACTTCAGAACTTTAATCAAGTTTTGTCTATGAATAAAATAACAAATAATAGCTGTGACTAAGTGTGTAGGCAGGAAAGTGAGAAAGCAGAGAACTTCGGCTGTAGCTTAGTGGTAGGGAGATTGCTTAGTATCATGATGCCATTGAGTACTAGGACTGCAAGAAGAGAGAAGAGAAATAAGAGGAAGACAGGAAGGAATAACGAAGAAATAAAAGGAGGAAGGGAAAATTATTGAACCAAAAGGGTGTATGAGAAATGAGAAGGGATGAGATGAAAAACAACTTACACCCTCACTGGTCTGCACAGTGATGTCAGCCTGCAGTGAAAGTGACTTGAACACCTTGCTGCCTCTAAATACACCAGCTTGCTTAGCCATTCATTTAGATGTGAAGGTCATGTCAGCCTTTGCCTGTTTGAGGTGGGGTTCATTGGTCTATGGCCCTATACTCCCAGATATCTGTATTTAGAAAGGTTTTTCAGTGTTTGGCCCCCATGCTGCCGCTTCCCAACACCCTCCTCATCTCTGAACCTAAAATGGAAATCTTCAGGATAGAATAGGTTTCCTGGGCTCCATCCTTCTGCTGGAATCCCTCATTAAGCATCCTTAGTTGCCTTGGTCTTTCTTGATGACAACCAGTAGTAAGAGGCAGAGGAGGGGAGCAAGTCCCTGGCTGCTGCAGTGAGTAGGGTCCTTACAGATCCCCTCAGCAGAAGTTTCAACAACCTCAGCTTGCTGGATGGGCGAGATCTGAGCTGCCTTCTGTGCAGATCTAGGGTCTGGAGACACAGACCAAGAATACCTGCTGATGCCCCTGGAGAAGAGCTGACTGGCTTCCTGGGGCTGGTCCTCTCTGCTTGGGTCCAGAGAATGAAAAGCTTTCTGACCAGGACCTGAAATTTATGAACGATTATATTTCGCTTTGTGATGGTTTTAATTGACAGGATGGTTGAACAAGCTTGCAGGTATAGTGAGATGTTCTGATATGTGTGTGCATTGTGCAATGACACCGCTGCATTTAGCAGGGAGGAATGTGGGGGAAAAAATCTCTCTGCTTTTTTCTTTAAACCAGTTGTAGCCACTAATGGATTTGAAATAAATATATTAGGCAACTTCCCTGGAAAGCACCACTTTCAAGAACCCATTCGAAGATACGGTAAACCTCCATTTGTTAACTGAACTAATACTTGAGATATCTACAAAAAGCCACGAGGCTTGCAGTTATTAAGCATTCTGTGAATAGTCAGGGAACATAGACGTGTAATCTTTTAAGCCTTCCCAAGATAGTAGAAAACAAGGCATGTGAGAAATTTGTAAAATGAAGCAATCTTAGCACAAACTCCAGATTTAGGTGTGTGAAAAGACAAACTACAGACCAAAATTATTTACAGGAATGAGGATAAATATCCTAATAAAATTGTAGAAACCCCTGCCAAAATACATTAAAAAGATAAAATGCAAGCTGAGTTCTTCCCAGGAATGTAAGGCCGATTCCAGAGTAGACAGTCTCTTCCTGTTATTCACCACTCTAAAACTTTAAGGTGGAAGCATGCTTGACTTTTATGCTTTATCCCAAAAAAGGTGCTTTTTCTGTCAATTACAAACAGCAACATAAGATGCCACCATGGGTCATAAGATATCAGCAAGCGAATTTCTTCATTTCAAAGGAGAAACTAAGCCACGGATGAGTGTTTCAAGGGACACTCAGGGTAGCTGTAGCAGGCATTATTGTCCTGGTCCACAAAGGACAGAAGCCAAGCTCCAGAGCGCAGCCTCCCAAGTACACAGAACAGAGGAAAAGTAATGAGGCTTTCCTACTCACATGGCTAATAATTCAGAAACAGAAATCCTGACCTCATGTGGCACTACATCATAACATGTAAGTCCAACACATGAGAACTGCACAAGAAAGTATGGCTCCAACATGGAGCAAGGAAATACTAACGGCATGCAGACAGTTCTGGAGACTGAAGAGAAATTTAGCAGAACTCATTAAAATAAGAAAATATACCTTTCAGTTGCAGGCCTCTGGCTTGTCTCAAAGATGAGTCCCTATCAATTTCCCTTTTCTCTCCCAGCCCTCTCATCTCCCAACCCCGCTCTCTCCACATCCAATCCCCACTCTTGTTCCCTTTCCCACTGACTCCCCGACCCAGTTCCCTCTCTTCATTTACTTCCAATATCTATCCTATTTCCTTTCTGAGTGAGATTCAAGCATCTTCCCTTCGGCCCTCCTTTTTACTTAGCTTCTTTACATCTGTGGGTTGTTGTATGGTTCCTGTGCTATACGGCTAATAGCCACTTACAACTATATATACCATGTGTGTCTTTGTGGGTCTGGGTTACCTTACTCAGGATAATTCTTTCTAGTTCCGTTCATTTGCCTGCAAATTTCATGATTGTTTTGTTTTTAATAGCTGAGTAGTCTTCTATTGTGTAAATGTACCACGTTTTCTTTACCAGTTCTTCAACTGAGGGACATTTGGGGATGTTTCTGGTTTCTAGCTATTATGAATAAAGCTGCTATGAACACAGTTGAGCAAATGTCCTTGTTGTATGGTGGAGCATCTTTTGGGTATATGTCCAGGATGGTGGTGACTCTAGCTGAGACTCCTAGTAGAAGGAGACACAGAGACTGAGTTAGCCATCTTCTAGACTGGAAGGACTTCCAGTGGAAGGAAGGGACACCAACCCACCCACAGAACCTTTGACCCAAAGTTTATCCTGCCTACAAGATGTACAGGGGTAAAGGTAGAGCAGAAATTGAGGAAACGACAAATTAATAACTGGCCCAACTAGAGACTCACCCATGGGAAAGAGCCAACTCCTGACACTATTAATGCTTTCAACATAACTGTCTTCTGAGAGGTTCCACCCAGCAGCTGATCAAAATAGATGCAGAAACCCACAACCAAACATTAGGCAGAGCTCAGGGTGTCTTACAGAAGAGTGAGAGAAAGAAGAGAAAGACAAGGAGGGGATAAGAACTGCACAAGAAGACCAACAGAGTCAACTAACCTAGACCCATGGGCTCACAGAGACTGAACCACCAACCAAAGAGCATGCACGGACTGGACCTAGGCCCCTGACACATACGTAGCTGATTGGCAGCTTGATCTTCTTGTGGGTTCCCTAGCAAGTGGAGCAGGGTTGTCTCTGACATGAACTCTCTTGCCTGCTTGTGGGTCACCTTGCCCCAGCTGGGTGGCCGTGTCTGGCTTCAGTGGAAGAGGATGCACTTAGTTCTGATGCTGCTTAATGTGCCAGGATGGGTTGGCATGGGGGTGGGAGGCTCCCCTTTTCTGAGGAGAAGGGAAGAGGGGAAAGGAGAAGAGAGTGGGTAGGTGGGACTGGGAATAGAGAAGAGAAGGGGCTATGATTGGGATGTTAAAATGAATAAATAATTTTTTTAAAAAAAGAAATAATCTTTGATGCAACCCAGCAATTTAACTCACCAACACATTGAAACACTATGCCACTGCGGTATTGGAAGAAAACTTCAGCAAATGGCCATGCTTTCCTTCTGGGAGCATTAAAATAAAAATATTGTCCCACACACCCATATTTTATATGGAAAGGAATGAAGATTATGAGAAAATGTGGAGGAGTTAGAAAAAGATTCATACGATAACCTAAAAGAATATTTTAACCTCAGCATGGCTATAATAATGACAAACAAAACTTATAAAAGCCTATGCAGATTACATTATTGAACAAATATAAAGGTATACAAGACTATTGATTGTGTTTACAAGTTCATATGCACTTGGTGACTGCATCTGTCTCCAGACTTTGCTGATGTTCTTGTCTATAAGGCACACTGCTGGCTTCCTGCAGCCACAGCTGGACTCCCTCCCCTTGTGATCACCACCTACATGAGGTCTTGCATAGAACATACACATACAGAGAGAGAGAGAGAGAGAGAGAGAGAGAGAGAGAGAGAGGAGAGAGAGAGAGAGAGAGAGAGAGAGAGAGAGAGAGAGAGGAGAGAGGAGAGAGGAGAGAGAGAGAGGGAGAGGAGGAGAGGAGGAGACGAGAGTGAGGGAGGAGGAGGAGAGCGGGAGAGAGAGAGAGAGAGAGAGAAGGAGGGAGGGGGAGGGAGGGAGGGAGACAGACAGACAGACAGACAGACAGACAGACAGACAGAGACAGACAGAGACAGAGGTCACTTCAAGGCAGTGGCTTCCTCTAAAAGGAAAGGATGCCGCAGGTCTGAGCCACACAGTGCAACATGTTCATTATGTTTTATTTTGTAATTAGTTACAGGGAGTGATGGTATTTATTTCAGAAGGCCTTTTAACAATAGCTTTTAATTGAAATAGAATTCTTCTCTCGACAGTCATTAGTCGCCTATAGTTGTCTAAAGGCTGGACTCGATGGGATTTTTATTTCTTCTGCATTAGCATGTCTTCTGATATTCCCATTGTTCTGGTCTTGCTTATGCAGACATTTCTCAGTGAGACAATTTCTAGCTCTTACAATCTTTCTGCCCCTGTTTCCTGAGCCATAGATGCAAGAGCTGCAATGTAGATCCCTCTATCAGGGATGGGCTCACCATGAAATCTGAAGTATTTCATAATGTAGATACCATAATTGTCAGTCTTTGGCTGACATTGCATCCACAGGCCTGTTCCCTGGAGAATTACCAAAGCTGTACAGGGAAGTCCCAGGGCACTCTTTACACATCTACCCCCGGACTGTTCCATTTACTTAATGCTCTGCTTCTACTTCTGCCTCTGCCTTTACCACGACATACCCCTCTTCTTATCTACCACTGGCTCTTTCTCTTTTTAGATACTTAAAAAAATATTTTATAATGGGGACTGGAGAGTCTTTTCTTCTCTGGCAGGGGACCAGAGTTAGGTCCCCAGTAGCCATAACCTCTGCCTCACAACTCCAATTTCAAGTGATTTAACATCTGCCCTCTGAGGACCCTGACACACATATATTCCATACACCCACACAGACACACGTGCACACATGCACACATACAAATAAAAATAAAAGCATATATATATATAGTGTGTGTGTGTGTGTATGAAGTGCGTTCTAGATGATACTTCAGAAGACATTTAAATTATCCCTCAGTATTGCTTCTCTGCCAGCCCATATCCTGCACATGTTTCATTTTTGCTAATATTTTCATAGGTCTTATGGCCATACCTCACCTCTACTGATTCCTGAACATCTGGCCATTAAAAGTGTTTTACCTGAAAGTATCTAATCCACAAGAGATATAAAAGAAGATTCAAAAGGCTAATGTTTTTTTTATTCTAGTACTTACTCTGTCATAGGCTTTTCATTTTTAGCGTTTGGCACATGCATAAAATACATTTGAAAATTAAAAATATAAAATTCAATGTAAAGTTATACAGTTTCAGTTCCAAATAGCTATTTGAACTATACAGAAGTTCATTGAGATGGATAGTTCTTGGGTCTGGTTAAATGTAATTTCAGTAGAAGTGTATTTTCCCTTTTTTTTTTTCTGTTATAACATTTGTCACAAAACTGGGGCAGGGGTTCATTCTTATTCAGGAGAAAGTATGAAAGCTGCTAATGTGGCCTTAAGAATTTGGTTCCTGTCATTACACATGGGACGTCTCATTTACCTGCACATGGCCAAGCAGGTAATTACTTTGCTTCTCCACAGCCTTTTGTATTTCCTCACAGCCATCAGACTGCTTTACAATAAACTGCAGCTTAACTCTTAGTACCAGTGTTGACTCTCCTCTGTCTTAGGTTTTCACTCACAGGTGCATTTTGAAGGAAAGGCTCATGGCTCTTTAATCTCACACACAGCCAACACCAGAGATTCCCAGTGCAGCACATTCCAGTGTTGTGTCTTACACAGGAAGGAAGGGTGGAAGTTAATCCCTGCCTTATCTATCCTCAGATAAAGTCAAATAATTCCAAGGTTCAACTAATAACAGAGCAAAGGTTAGGAGATCAATATCTTCAGCACGTGACACCTCTACCCTCACAGAATCTAGGCAAGATGGCAACTTCACTCATGTCTGGAGAGACCAACATTGCATCAGCTCTAACCGTGCATTTCCATCTCTCTCACCAGGGATCACAGAGCATGGAGCAATTCGCACCTCCTGTTTTCTTCCTGGATGACCTCGAACACTACTCAAGGCTTCTGGAATCTCTAATCCTCTAATCTACGTAGTCTTGTAAAGATGCAACACGCAATGTAGGCGTGCATCCTAGGATGCAGAGCATATATGTTTGCTAATATTTTTAAAATTAGGATTGAATAAAAGACTTTTGCACAGTGGTGACCAAGCATTATACTTTCCTGCTGAGAACTCAGTACCAAAGCAAGGCAACTGACATGGCAATCACTTTGACTGAAACATTTCACACTGTATGCATATATCACAAGATTATATTACAAATGGTACAGATAAATAAATATTTTTATCCAATTAAAAACAACAGTTTTTTTAAAGCCCATGATTTTTCACCATTGCCCATGAATAGTCTAAGGTCCTTGGTCCCTCACACACATAAAAACCTCATTACACATTAATCGATTGACTCCATTCGCTCCCCGTCCCATCCTATTTTCCTGATTGTTATATTGCTAATAGCAAATCCATACACAATTCAGCAGTCTAGAACAACACAGTTGTATTATCTTAAGACTGTGGAGCCTTAAGAATCTTAAGTACAAGCTGGGCGTAGTGGCGCACGCCTTTAATCCCAGCACTCGGGAGGCAGAAGCAGGTGGATCACTGTGAGTTCGAGACCAGCCTGGTCTACAAAGCGGGTCCAGGACAGCCATGGCTACACAGAGAAACCCTGTCTCAAAAAAAAAAAAAAGAAAGAATCTTAAGTACAGTTTAACCAAGTCCCTGTATGTGGTAGACAATCCATCTCAATCTATGGCTTTACCTTTTTGAACACAGGAAATCCTTCCCTCTGGGGAGTTCCTCATGTCCTCAATAGGCTCAGTCCAGAGACCACAAGAATCCTGAGATTCCTGTGCAACATTACTGGCAGAGCTGATGTTATACGAGAGCTTCACACAGGAGGGCCTGCTGCCCAGGCAACGTACTTGCTCTAAGAGTCATTTCTGATGGTCCTTGACTACACTACACTGTGGGATGCAGGCTCCTCTGGAATAGCAGCTGCTTCATCAAATCACCAACTTAGAAGACCAAGGAGAGTCTTGAGCAAGACAGAGCCACCTCGTCCATGCTATGGCTTTACTGAGGAATTTAACTGAATGTATAAGACATTAGGTAGCAAGTTCCAGAGCATGGATAAGAATCATGAGGTAGGGATCTTTGGGGAGAAGTGTAAAAGACTACCTGAGATAATCCTCCACTAAAATCCCCTGTTCTAGATCATCATTATGTCCTGAACCTCCCTTTCAGAATTTTTAGTATGTTGATTCTCTACAGATTCTAGAAACTTCCTCCATTCGCCATATCTACTTCTAAGTAGTCAAATCCAGTTTTAGCGCCATTTGTATATCCATGTTATATTAGTCACTTTTCTTATGCTTTAATAAAACTCCAAGATCAATGGCGGTGGGGAGAAGAAAGACTTTTGAGTTCTGGAGTTCTAGGAGTCCGTCATGGTAGAGCACAGGCAAGATATCAAGAAACAGCCTTGGCAGCTAGAACAGGAAGGTGAGAGCTCACATCTTTTCTTTTTTTCCTTTGTTCACTTTACATCCAATCACAGGCCCCTCCCTCCTCTCCTCCTGATCCCATCTTCCCTCCCTCTTTCCCCTTCCCCTACTCCTCAGAAATGGGGAGCCCTCTTACCCACCAACCTATCCCAGCACATCAAGTTGCATCAGGACCAAGTGCATCCTCTTCCACTGGGGCCAGTCAAGACAACCCTACCAGAGGAAACTGATCAAAAATCAGGCAACAGAGGTCATGTCAGAGACAGCCCTTGCTCTACTTACTAGGGGACCCACATGAAGACTAAGCTGCCCATCAGCTACATATATGTAGAGGGCCTAGGTTTCATCCATGCATGGTCCTTGGTTGGTGCTTCAGTCTCCATAGGCACCTCTGGGTCCTGGTTAGTTGACTCTATTGGTCTTCTTGTGGAGCTCTTGTCCCCTATCTATCCTTCTTCTGACTCTTCCACAAGGCTCTCCAGGCTCAGCCTAATGTTTGCCTGTGAATCTCAGCATTTGTTTCAATCCACTTCTGGGTGGAGCCTTTCAGAGGACAGCTATGGTAAGCTCCCATCTGCAAGTATAGCAGCATAAGTGTCAGGGGTTGGCTTTCTCCTGTCATGTGGGTCTCAGATTGGGTAAGCATTGATGGGACATTCTCTCGATCTTTGCTCTATCTTTATCCCTGCACATCTTGTAGGCAGGGTAAGTTTTGGGTTAAAATTTTTATGTGTGAGTTGGTGTCCTCCTCCCTGCATGAAAAGTGTCATCTGAGTCTGGAGAGAAAGTGGCCTCTTCAGTCTACATAATCCATACTACTAGGAATCTCAGCTAGAGTCACCCCCATATCTTCGCTATCCTGTGTAGGTCTCCAGCTTGTCTTAGAGATGCCTCCTCTCAGTTTCTCTTCTCTCTGCAATCCCTCTGTCCCCCTGCCCCTGCTCTCTCAACATCTGACCCCCACCCTTATTTCCTTCCCCACTCCCTCTCTTCATCCACTTCTGATGTCTATTCTATTCGAGAGTCTTCAAAGCCTACCCTGAGTTACAGCCTTTCTCCAACAAGGCTGCACGAGTCTCTTAAACCTCCTTAAAGTGCACCATCAAGAGTGCAAACAGCTGAGCCTATGGTGAACGTTCTCATTCAATCCCCTACACCTGTCTGACTTTCTGTCCCTCTGTTCTCTCTGCACTATTCATTAGCTGACCCTTCTGTGCCCATTCTACTGGGGATATTAATATACTGTTTGCTATGCACGATAATTGGTTAGAGATTTTTCTTCTTTAGACGGCCAAGTCTCCAAACAGCAATCTCTTTTCTTTTAAAAATAAATCCACTTCCAGGAGACTCTTTTTCATATCATCCCTAGTTCATAAGCACTCCCACCAGCCTACAAACAGAGCACAGGGCTGTGATTGCCAAGGATCCTGCTGACATGTCAGGTCAGGAGTGTGTCTTCTGGGATTGCTCCCTTAGAGGCATGAATAATTTAGAGGACCTCTCAGAAGTCAGGGGATGACGTCAGGGCAGGTGAGTTAATGCTGAGTCACCTGTGCTGACAGAACTGTCACACCCTACTAGTTCACCTGCTCTCTCTCTCTCTCTCTCAAGGTTCCTGGGGGGAAATCCTGAGAACTCCTAAAGTACCTTGGTGTGTTTCTGAGTAACTCATTACCACAGGCAGACTCACCGCTGCCAGGGTGGGGAGTTTGGCTGATCCTGATGGGATATTTGTCAATCAACACCACCATTACTTGTGGCTTTGTTGAAACCTGCAGGGGACTCAGAGAAGCACAGAAAGAATTGAAAGTAAAGGTGTTGGGGGTGGTGTTTTGTTGTTCTTACTGAAGATAGGACTTTGCAATTGTCTAACTAAAGAAGAGTATTGTTTGAAAATAGGTCCACATGCAAACCTTTCATACACTAAAATTTGTAATTAAAAAAGGCCTAGATTCTTACAGCAGATTCCCATTTTGGAGTGTTTATTCCTTAATAACTAATATTAATAAAAGTATAAAGATAGTAGCAGTCTTTCCTGTTATAATTAGACTCGTGAAAGAATAAAGCCTCTTGTTGTGAATTGCTAATTATTATTACATAAGATGCATTTAGTCGTTACATTTGTATATAGAGGGTATATAGAAGAGATTAATTAGCAACTAAGCATTAAAAATAAGATTCTCAATTACAACTCGTTATTCCAGTTTCTGTCTCATCAGTAGACTATGATATATTGAGAGATGTCAAAGCAAGTAGATGCACCGTCTAGGGTTATTTACAGGAACTATGAAGATTCATCATTGATCTGTTGTATGTCTTCTGAAAATCCTTCTGATAGAAACTTCTAGGATGGCTTTCTGCAAAGCAAACACCAGCTTCACTTTCAAAGGCAGCATAAGATGACTGACTTAAAACCCTGTTGGATTTCATTTGAGGAAATGAAGATATTGGCTAAAAACACACTCGTCACTTGGCAATCACTGGGCGGACACCATGAAGTCGTGCATCTGAGACTAATCCATTGTCTACGGGGAGGCAGTATGGAATAGGGCCATTTAGAAACATCAGACAATGGACAAAGTGTATGTCTTTGATCCATTTAGGTAATAAGATTCAAGACCACCAAACAGAACAAGAGTTGCACATGCATGTAGGCCCAGTTTCCAGCCTCCACCAGGTGAGGTGAGGGAGAATGTTCTCAGTATGTGTGATACCAGAAGGATGCCCTCTGTCTTCTGAAGAGCACTGCTGATGTAGACGGTGTGTAAAGGCTGACTCTGGTTCCATGCTCTGAATTCTCTCCCGGAGAGATCATATATGGAGCTGACCAGTGCACTCACCCTTAAGTATCCTATTTGCACACATGCATCCATGGGCCACTAAGAAACCACTGGGAAAGAGAGAGAGAGAAAGATCTGGATAAGGTGACTGTGAGGCTCCAGCTTCTTCTGTCTTTGAGCTGCTTTTGGTCATTGCCTTTGTCACAGCAATAGAAAGCCAAGTAATACAGTTAGTCACTGCTGTTACAGATAAGAACAAGGGAAGCCCAAGACTTATGTGAGCCTTTATTTCCTACCCCATCCAGGGACGGTTCCATATTGGATGCAATAAAGCTTGTACTCTGTGCTCACACAGTCTGTGCATTTTAGCCAATACAATTTTATAAAGGTCATACCAGAATACCATATGGAAAATAGTCATGACCTGAAAACTTGCTGTGGGCAGCCTTGCTTTCGTGACCCTTTCTCTCACCCCCAGAGTCTCACAGCAGCTCCTGCTTTTTGTCTCTTTATTGTTTTTAAGGAGTCATGTGTGTGGAATCATATAACACATCCTGGTCTGGGTTCTTTTAACTTCGCACTCAAAATTTATTATTCAGGTTGTCGAGTAATGAGGCCAGAGTCCCATTGTGTTGTCTGAATGCACCAATATTGGTTAACCCAGTATGTTATTGGAAGACAACTGGGTTGCTTGGGAAGTTATGAGTAGAACTACAAAGCATTTATGTGTAGGGTTCTGTGTGAAGAGTTTGCCTTTCGACAGTCATGAACATGCCAGGTCATGTCGAAACTGTACTTACAAGAACTCTTGCTTACAAGAAACTAGTTAGATGACTTAAATAGTCGACATTATGTTTCACTTATCAAAGTAAAACATCTCTAGTTCTTTTCTTCCCCGAGTGGACATTCAATTATCCTATCAGCATTGCTTGAAAAGAATTCCTCTCTCCTCCATTGCTCTTTACAACTCTGCAAAAGCAGGCTACCTCCAGCCCTCCGTATCTGAGCACATTGCTCTCTTTTATCCATCTATGTCTGCATCCTTTAGGTGACTAGGAGATCAGACAATCCTCCTTCTCCCCACCCTCCTTCCCTTTCCAGGAAGGGACTAGCAGGAACTGAAGCAGAGACCATGGAGGAGCGATGCTTGTTGGCTTGCTCTCCATGCTTTTGTTTGCTTAGGTTTCTTATATATATATAGCCCGGGACCAATAGCCCAAAGGTGGCATTGCCTGCCATGGGATGGACCCTCCACCATCAGATATGTCCCACAAGGCAACTCTTCAACGGAGGTTGTTTCTTCCCACACATGTCAAATTGACAATCAAGATTAGTCATCATGTGGACACTAAATCAAATGGAGGTTATTGGTTGAGCCAGTGAGCTCACAAAACATTGTCACATTCTGGGAGAGGAGAGGTGAAATTCACTGCCATTACCCTGCATATTCCAATGGCTTGAGAAAGTTGGAAAGACAGGAAGCCAAAGGGCATTTGGGGATTCTTTCCTCATCTACTTCCCCCCTCTATTCCACAGACCTCGTCTATGCATTTTAGAGCAAAGGAGCTATTAGTGGCGCCCTGGATAATGAGTACATTCTTTTGGGCTAACTCCTGCTGACCTCATTATGAACAATTATTTTATTTTATTTTTGAGAGCTACATACAGGAGCACTACAATGACGCTACTCCTTATCTCCTTATCCAAACTCTAACTCCTCCTTACCTCCCAAATGTATGGTATCTTCTTTAATTACTATTGTTACACGTATATAAATATATGCATACACCCTATTGAGTCCATTTAGTGTGGCTCCTTTGTACATGTGTCCCTGGAGAAATGAGCTGGAGCTGGATTCCTCCTGTTGAATTGAAAAGCAACTTTTTCATGGAACACACACACACACACACACACACACTAAATTCCTATCTAATCAAACAGTATGAACTGCATGTCAGAATTTAAAGGAAAGACACACAGTTTGGTTGTGGGAAATAGAGAAATCAATCTGGAATTTCATAATACCAGAAATTGTTATTTAGAGAGCTAAGTCAGCCATGGTCTTTTCTGGCTTCAGACCTTGCATGCTGTAATACCACTGTGTCAGACAAGCTTTTTGCTGATGCTACTTAGTGGCATGACTGTGTGGGGTAGCTAACTGATTTCTGATAGGATCTAAGGCCCAATCTCTAGGAAAGAGTTCATACATGGCATTGTAGACTTGATGCCCATTGGCACTCGAGCTTTTATTTTGCTAAATAAGACATATTGTCAGGATGTCTTTAAATATTTATGTCTATATGATAGAATAGCACTTTCCTCAGCCTTGAATAAAGAAGCCTCTCTTTGTAGCAAATGGCAGATAGTACATAGGCTCTATAGCTGACCAAAGTGCTAAGAACAACTAACATTTGTTTGGCATTAAATAGGGCAACCACTATACACCCTTCAAGCCTCAGAGACCATCACAGAAGAAGAAATAAGAACATAAAAGTGATCTGATGAAGACGAAGATAGCGAAACATTCTATGGGCACAACATAACTGTGAGACTCATGAACCCATGCATCAGGTATACACAAGACTGAACCAGTGTACATTTAGTGAAAACAAGGGAGGAGATCATGGGTCCTTCCCCATCCATGGTAGCCAAGGGCAACCAAGAGCTGTCAGAGGAGAGGAAGCCATTGTCTTTAGGGATGTGGCTTTAGTGAATTACTCATGCCCAAATGAGTAGCCACGCAAAAGTAGATAGACGTGAAAGTGGGATAGGGAATCGGCAAGAAAAAGAAGGGTATTGGTAGAAGTAGAGGTGAATAAAAGAGTTTAGAGGGATGGGGATGAAATTGTCAAAATTACATTACTTCAAAGAAATAATTTAAGTAATGTGGCAGGGAAATAGTTTTATTTTTACTGATCTTTAACCTATCAAAATCATATATGAACTAAAAATACCAAGACTTCCTAAATTTTAGAAATGCCGTCTCAACTTTATTATATATTTTTATTGTTGCCATTTGAAAGTATAACACAACTCCCCCCAAATCTATAATTACGTGGGTTTTAGAAATAACTTACTACATACATAGAAAGTTTCCCATAGCTTCTGTACCATGAGACACTCCACGGCCCTTGGCAGAATTCTTCATTGAGTCTATCATGGCCCTTCTTTTCACATCACGGTTCTCTTTTTCTACTGCAACATAATGCTTCTATAGTCCAGAAGGATAGAGGTATATGAATATTTATATTAACCACATGTGTTAAAATTATGCATGATGTTTTTATTGCCTTCAGGTTGAAGATATTTCACTGTGCATCCTTTCTGGCAGGTCTGAATATGTAACATATATATTTATGAAGATATAATATATACATGTGTAGATATATTATGTAAGCTATAATATGTATATTTTTATCTGTGTGTGACTAATACATACATATCTATATATGTGCACATACACACATACATATATACATATAGGTGAAGTGGATTTTTAAGACATGTGTGATGCTTTCATGCTACAGGAGACGCTATCCTGTTGCATATGTTTAAAGCAGTTTAGTTTGCAGTTTTTCACATCTATTATATTACGAATGTTTTCCTCCCCATGCCCAGTCTCTCCTACCCACTCCCATTTCCTCCTCTCCACTCATCACTCCTCTCTGTTCTATTTAGACAATTTAACTTCTATGTTCATGTACTATATATTTCCCGGCGTACATGACTATGTAAAATCTAGGAATTACCCCGCATGGACACATTACTGCTTGTAGAACTATAAATTAATCCAATTTATATGGAAATCAGGATGACAAAAAGAAAACAAAACAAAACAAACAAAAAAAACCACAATCCTATAAACTATCTAGTATATGACCCAGCTTTACCATTTCTGGGTATTTACCCAAAGGCTTCCAGGTTGACACATCAGGGAGCCATGGTAACACTTGGACTTCAGCATATATTCCAGGCTTAGCAATCGTGTACTCTTCTGTCCTGACTTTCTGTCTCCCAAAATATCTGTGATGAAATCTAAGTTTGGTGGTTTGATTTTAAACTTTGGTTTAGTTTATTCATTTCCAATTCGATCTGGGCAGGGTTTTTTGTTTTTTTGTTTTTTGTTTTTTTTTTTTTTAATATAAGATACACTTTCATGGACCTGGAGAGATGGTTCAGATGGTTCAGCAGTTAAGAGCACTTGTTGCTCTTGCAAAGGACCAAGGTTCAATTCCCAGGTTTACAACAATCCGTAACTCCAGTTCCAAGGGATCCAATGCCCTCTTTTAACATCTGTGGGGCCAGGAAAATGCATAGTACACATCCATACATGCAGGCAAAACGCTCATTTACATAAAACAGAATAAATAAATAAATCTATATTAAAGAATAAAGATGCAACTTCAAATCACCCTAGACATTTCTAAATACTTTCTATTTCTGGCTTTTCTGTATTAGTATGAAGCAAAACAATTGGCACTAAGCATGTAGGCTCAGCTCAATAGCATAGAGCAGTCTCTGGCCCAAGCCTGGCTTCTTGGAAGTCTTGTGATTGGCCAGAACCCTATACACTCACTCCCTCCTGTATTGATAAGTAAATAAAACTCAGGGAAGAAAGTGAAAAGCTGCTGTGCACTATCAAGGACCTTCTCCTTACTCATCCTTCTAGAAACACCTTACTTCAGATCACCAAAACTGTGGTTACTCCGTGTCCTGACTTTCCTAGAATGCAAGAACTTCCTGGAAGCACACATTCCAGATTGCAGTGCTGTCTTGCGCTCATTAGCTCACTTTACCACAACCAAAACACTTTTCAGTTGGCAGGAGAGCACGCGGCACCCCCACTTCACAGACAATAAAGTGGATTCTCTAAATAACAAACACCAGACTCCGGGTTCCAGATGAGACCTCAATCGATCGATGGTTTTCCTTCTTTGCTTCAAATCAGGCTAATTACGGTAATTTACCCTAAAGAAGAGAGGAGGAGGACAAGGACCAGGACAAAGAGGAAGGCAAGCAGGAGGAAGAGGAGGAGGAGGAGGGGGAAGAGAAGGAGGAAGAATGGGAGGAGGAGGAAGAAGAATAGGAGGAGGGGGAGGAGGGAGAATAGGAGGAGGAGGAAAATTAGGAGGAGGAGGAGAGATGTGATGAATTCCCTTCTCTTAGCTACATAACACATTTCTTCACTCACTTACCAAGCCTGTCACTCCGCATTGCACTTTCAGGATCAGATGCTTTCAATGGCAACATAAATTTGGTACTATGAATCCGGATGGATGACACGCGGGGACATTAGCCAGGAATTCTCCAATATGTACAAAAACAGATTTATCAGTTGTCTCAGCCTTTTAGCAGCAACAGACCAAGCTGTGGGGGCTGATGGCAAATAAAGGGTGGGTCTAAGGGACATGAGTCCCCTGCACTGGCTCCTGAAGTCCCTCATCTCAAAAATGCCCCGCAGCTCTCCCTTTTCTCAGCCTCTGGCTGACAGCGCTTTGTACCTCTCAATGTCTGCCTGCTGTCCTCAGAGTGACACCGTGCTCGGGCAGCCCTCCTGGCTCTCTGTCCCTCTCTGGCTCATTCTTAGACAAGCTTTTCTCTGGATTCAGTTCTTTCCACACTCCTCCTCTTGGGTCAGTGTCTTCTTATCAAATGTATTGTGTCTCTTTGCTTTATCTTCTATGAACCTTATGTCTAACTTTAGGGTGATCATGACCTGCTAGGCAGTCTTTTATCCAAGTTTCATCTAGTCTCAACGTTTTTCCATCACTCATGACTTATAAATCCTTTCCATCGGCCATGGGAATTTCTACCTGGACCTTCCATTCACATTGGGCTCACATATTTGCCAACTTCCTTCCTTCCTGTTAGCCTAAGAGCTGGCCTCCTCCTCCTCCCACCTCCTAGAAGCAGCCAGACCTGTTTCCACATACAGAGAACTTTATCTAAACAATGTCAAGGTTGAGGCAGACACTCCAGGGAGGGAACGGAGTGGTCCAACGCTGGACTCCCATGCGTGTAGTACGCAGGATCCCTCGCAGGTTAAGTATGAGCAATGGTTTCAGAAGACAGTTGGGGAAGAAACAGAAGTGAAAACTTTGAGAACAGGGAATTTTCAGCAGAAGGAAGGTTAAGAACAACAAAGATCAAGTTTTTATTAGGCTTCTTCATGAAGGAAATAAGAGGCAGAAATAAAATACTTAATTAGAAGGTGTAAGCTGTCCTCGGAGTTTGGGCAATGAAAAAGTAAGAGCTAAGAGTTAGTGAGCAAGTGTATGTGTGTGTGTGTGTGTGTGTGTGTGTGTGTGTGTGTGTGTGTGTGTGTGCGTGTGCATGTGTGTGTGTGGTGTATACACATGCGTATGCATGTGTGCCTCTGTGTGTGCATATGTGTTTGCGTGTATGTCTGTGTGTTTGTGGGGACAGATATATATATCTGAGAGGGGGGGAGATGATTTAGAATATTACAACAGTGTCACATTGAAATATTTTGCTCATATTTTCACAGAAGTTGCAAACATGGAAGCTGCATATCACCCCCATTCAGACACAGTTGATGACTTGCACAGTGTGACTAGAAGTGCTGGCACATGTGATTAAATGGAGCATCAGTCAAGAGCCAATGTTGGGTATCATGCATCCAACCGAAATTCCTACTTCTTCACAGTCCCTGAACACTCCCCGTGGGTTCACAGCTCTGTGTCATCGCTAGGAGCCATAACAGAAGCACTTTGCTATGGAAGAGGAAACAGCTGCTAGGAAAGCTTGCTGTTCAAAATCGTCTTCTCTTAGTCAGAGCCCCACAGCTTTTCTAGTCTTGAATTCATTGGTTAAGCTTTATTTTTCACATTTTACTCCAAAAGCAGAGATGCTTTCAATGCAGTTAGAGCACCTTTGTGAGTTTCTCCACTCATAATCCCTACACTGCTTTTGGCAAGCCCTTATCTTTCTTTTCTTTTAAAATTTTTAAGGCACCAGCCAAGGACAATACAGGAGGTAAACTTTAAACCCCTTCCCAGATCTAGCCAATGGTCAGAATATTCTCCACAGTTGAGTGGAGAGTGTGATACGACTTTCTCACGTACTCTGGTGCCTCACATTTGACCATGTCCCCTGGAGGGGGAGACCTTGTGGCACTCAGAGGAAGGACAGCAAGTAGCCAAGAAGAGACTTGATACCCTATGAGAATATGTAGGGGGAGGTAATCCCCCTCAGTCACAGTCATAGGGGAGGGGAATAATGGGAAAATGGGGGGGGGGAGGAATGGGAGGATACAAGGGATGGGATAAACATTGAGATGTAACAAGAATAAATTAATAATAAAAAAAAGATATATTATAAAAAAATAAAAAATTTTTATTTAATTAATTTGTTCAGATTACATCTCAATTGTTATCCCATCCCTTGTATCCTCCCATTCCTTCCTCCCTCCCACTTTCACTCTATTCCCCTCCCCTAGGTCTGTGACTGAGGGGGACCTCCCCCCCCCCACTATATGGTCACACGCTATCAAGTCTCATCTTGGTAGCCAGCCTGCTTATCCTTTCTCTGAGTGCCACCAGGCCTCCCCACCAAGGGGAAGTGGTAAATATGGGACACCAGAGTTCATGTCAGAGTCAGTCCCCCCTCTCCACTCAACTGTGGAGAATGTCTTGTTCTTTGGCTAGGTCTGAGTAAGAGTTCAACATTTACTGCATGGTTGGTGCAATAGTTTGAGCAGAACCCCTGGGCCCAGATCTACCCATCATAATGTTCTTCTTGAAGGTTTCTAGGACCCTCTGGTTCCTTCTATTTCCCCATTCTCCCATACTTCTCTCACCGAGAGTCCTAATAGGATGTCCTCACATCTATCCTCACCTCCTGCTAAGTGAAGACTTTCATGGGACATACCTCTTGGGCTAGTATCAAATACACCCATCAGAATGGCTAAGATCAAAAACTCAAGTGACACCATATGCTGGCAACGATGTGGAGAAAGGGGAACACTCATTCATTGCTGGTGGGAATGCAAACTTGTACAACCACTTTGGAAATCTATCTGGCACTTTCTCAGAAAATTGTGAATAGGGCTTCCTCAAGACCCACCTATTCCACTCCTTGCAATATATCCAGAAGATGCTCCACCACACAACAAGGACATATGCTCAACCATGTTCATAGCGGCCTTACTCATAATAGCCAGAACCTGGAAACAGCCTAAGTATCCCTCAAACGAAGAATGGATAAAGAAACCGTGGTACATTTACACTATGGAATACTACTCAGCTATAAAAAACAAGGAAATTCCAAAATTTCTGGACAAATGGATGGAACTAGAAATGATCATACTGAGTGGGTTAACCGAGAAGCAGAAAGACTCACATGGTATATACTCACTTATAGTTAGATACTAGCCCTTATCTTTCTTTTCCTTGGTTGCTAATGAAAAGTACTTAGGGAGACTAACCCACTATTTCAGTCATCTTTTCTGTGAATATATCATTAAATCATGAGTGGATTGATCCAGAATAGAACTTAATTCTCTATCAAGTAAAAGGATTCTGGAAGAAGGGCACTGAATGGCTCAAACAGAAGCTCTAGGGGCCCCAGCATCTTCTTTTCTGTACCACACTCCCAGCTCCTTCCTGGCTTCCACATTTAAAAGTCTCTCATGGACCAACTCAGCTGCCAGGGTCTCACCACTGCATCTAAGAAGTGGAGTGAGGAGACAGGGGAACCGGAAGAGCCTGCTCCTTCCTTAAGGATAGATTTTTTTTTTTCCTGGAATTCCTTGCCAAACAGAGCAGAGTCCCTGAACTCATCACTGTCAAACAGCAGGAGTGGTGGCTCCAGAATAGTTAGCCAGAAGCTGGAACTCTGCCACCTGAGGGAAGAACGGATGACGGGAAGTCACCTGGTCTCTATCGTTCTGTAATTTTACTGTGGATTTACTTCCCCCATGCTTGAAAGGTTTCCTGTCCTTGGTCACATTTACTTCTATGACAATGTCACTTTAAGACATGGAGTCCCAGAGTGCATTTTGTATTTTTTTGGTAGAGAACAACACTTAGTTCCTTTCTATGAGAAAAGTTCATTCACATGCATTTTCTCTTACAGTTTTATAATTAATTCCTGAAATTTGCAACCTTCCATCCTCTGAGGGTTTTGTATGGGGTTTACTATATGGTAAAATGCTTAAATAAAAAGGTAGATACGCAGAGGCATGCCTGCCTTCCCAGTGCGTTGGTGCTGCAGCCCTGTTTGTGAGTGTTCACCCTTCCTGCGTGCCAGCACTCTGATCCCCACCACCACCACCACCTCCTGCACTGGCCTCCCAGATGTCCTTCCGGCTCCATTCTTGTTCCCCCAGCAAATCCCACACCCAAACCACAGACACACTCTAAACAGAACTCAGACACGATGGCTCCGTGAGAACCACACTGTTTTACTTCTCACACTGAATGAAGCAATTGCCCCGACCCTGTTCACAAGACCCTCTGAGATAAAGGCACCTATTGGAATTCCTTCCAGAGGCCACCCTGGCTCCCTCGCCACACACCTGTGCTGCTATCAACCTCAGGCCTCTGCCAAGAGCCAGCATTTAACCTGGAAGGCTGGCTGCTTCATAGAACTTCCAAATCCTTTAGATTTTTCCTGTTATATTCTCTCTCTCTCTCTCTCTCTCTCTCTCTCTCTCTCTCTCTCTCTCTCTCTCTCTCTCTCTCTCTGTCTCTCTCTCTCTCTCTCTCTCTCTGTATCTCTGCCTCTGTCTATCTCTCTCACACTCACACATGAACTCACACATCCACACACACTCACTCACTCATACACATACACTCACACACACACTCACTCACACATGAACACACTCACATGCACACACACTCACTCACACATGAACACACTCACATACACACACACTCACTCACACATGAACACACTCACATGCACACACACTCACTCACATTCACACATATACTCACAAACACCCATTCACACATGCACACATTCACACTCACACACACACACACACACACACACACACATGCACACACTCATGCACGCATGCACAATGTTTATGGTTTTCTGCTATTGTGGAAAGAATCCTTTCTTCTCCCTGTTTAGACTAACAACGGCTTCTACAAAGGAAATGTATGTGTCTGTGCACTTACTGTTAACTGGTCACACTTTACCCAACACTGTGATTAAACACTTTAGCTTCTGGATTCTTCCTCAGTCTTCCATCATGACTCCACTATCACCTGAAAAGGATGATGATTTTATATCCTTTCTTTTCATAATCCAAGGTATCTGTTTATCGCTGCTGGGTTTGATTTCATTGCCTGGGCTTTTCAGGGTGATGCTGGAAATGGTACTGACAGAAACGGACTAGAGGAAGCCCAGTGTGGCATGGCTGCTTTGGGGAGCTACGGCATTGTGCTGCTGCAGTATACCGCTGAGGGGAACATGCCTTGAGTCACATCCAGTACCCGTGTGCCAGCCTCGAGTGGAAGCATCAGTTTCCAATGTGATGCTCTTTCCTTTGCTATTTCAGGTATCCTGTCCTCCAAGCCCTACGCAGGGTTCAAAGGTGTCCACCCCCCTCCCCAGGGTGCAGAGCATCCCCGGCCTGTCTAGTCCAGAGCCTGCTCACACAGTGATAAGAATGCTTTTCTTCATTCATGAAGGCTGTCAGGCACCCACGCTCTACACAATACTCCACGTCACGGGAAGTTCAAAGGTGCTTCCTGACAATATAATGCAGTGGCAAAATAAAGTCTAGAAGGGCTAGGATGCCCCGCATCTAATTGTTCTTTCGTAAGTTGGGGATATCCTTAAAAGTTGGCATTGTGTCCACTCTCGATGAGTCAGCCATTAAGAAGGAAGTGGTGTGCACGTACCTTCCCACGCTCTGTGAGATAGAAGCGTCATACCCCCGCCACTGGCCTCTGCTGCTGAACAACGTGCTGGAAGACTTTCATACAATGTGGGAAGAAGCCAACCGACTGGCATTCGCGTGCCTACAGGTTCCAAAGCACAGCTGGGAATGACTTCCTACGCTTGTCCCCTCCAGGGACTGCAGTCCCGCGTGGTCGGCCCACTTGGCTGACACCCATCGAGAAGATACAACAGTTAGGACAGAGTTTGTGGAGGGTTGCAGATCAGCTCAGCCCAACCCAACTTTTGTTCCCCAGTCCCCCCCCACAAACACACACCCCACCCAGTGAGGACAGCCGTGACACCTGCTTGCGTTATCTATCGCCATGGTTACACTGACGATGAACTATCCCAAGTTATATATCCTAAGTTATTTATATCTTCTACATGTTCAAGTAATGAAATTTAAAGCAAGTGCAGGAGCTGGGTGGGGGGGGGGGGCGGCGGAGGGGAATGGCTCAGGGGTTAAGAGCTCTTGCTGCTCTCACGGAGGATTCAAGTTCAGTTTCCAGCACTCCCACTGTAGCTTACAACCACCTGCTGCTCCAGTCCTAGAGGATCTAGAACCTTCTGCCCTCTGAAGGTGCCAGGCACTCATACGGTGCATGAACTTACATTTGGACAAAACATTAATGCACATGCTATAAAACTAAATCGATCTAAAAGGACCAAAACCAAGCTGCGATTCCAGAGTGGAAAGGGTCCGAGGGAATCTGCGTAGAGGCTAGACACCTGTGTGGATTTGGGCACAGGAGCAGTGACACAGGAGACTGTTGAACAAAGGAACCTGTCATGACAGAATCCCCTAGGAGATGCACAGCAAAGTTTTCCGATTGGGTGGGGAAAGATAGAAGGACAATGAAAGGCAAAGTTCACAAGCCAGGGCGACAACAGTCCTGCCGTGGCAGTCAAACGTGTGGCCTACCTTTCCTCTCTTATCTCTCTATCCCTTTCTTTTCTTCTTCTTTCTTTCCTTCCTTTTTTTTTTTTTTTTTTTTTGTTGTTGTTTATATATCGACAAAGCAACACTACTTCACAATAAACGTTGAACAGTCCACTGCACTCTCACAACCATGAGTATGTGAAAGCTAAGGCCCATGTTGCAACCTCATGGAGAAGTCACTACTGGATGTGCTATGGGCCCAAGAAGGGACAGACTGTGTGTGGCTGGTTCCCTGCCAGTAGAACTGATGCTGGCCGATCCTGCCAGCATGCGCTTGCTTTGTGCACTGCTTCAAGGGAAGCCAAAGTTACAGCAACAAAAACTGTCGCCCCAGGATTCCGAGCGGTTCGCGTGGAAGATGAAGTTTTGAACCATCTCCATTTCTATAAACAGGCTAAGGAAATGCCAGATAAACATAAAGAAACAGAATGTCTGTATCTTGTCCAAATACGAAGCTGACTTTTCCCGTGGGTGTACGCATTTGGCAGGAAGCACAATGCACACTTAGGTAGACTGAACCCACTGAGCCATCTTCTCGCCTATGAAAGGAAAATCTCCTTCCACCTTACATGCAGCCCATGGCTAAATGACCTGTGAGTTGGCATCATCTTCTGTCCCCTCTGAAAGTGTGAGTTGACAGGAAGGTAATGACGGAGTCTGTTCCAGAGGGGAGCTGGACAGAGCAGAGCGGTAATGACTGAGCCCATTCCAGAGTGGAGCTGAGAGGTGGCATTGCTCAGCTGTGCCAGCATAGGGTACAGAGCAGTGCACACCCCACTCCACCAAATTCTAATGTTGGAAGAGGGGGCCCGAGATCCAAGGACCTAAATGGACAAATAAGAAACTGTCAGCTCCTGGAAGCACCCATTCCTAGTGCCCGGTTCTCTGCCAGAATGAAGAGCCTGACCCAGTGTGGAGAGCTGCTCTCCTTCCCTGCAAAGGAAGTGAACCGCCATCACTCAAGGAAGAGAGGTCAAAGTTTGGTGCAATTGAAACCTGGCGGCGCTCTGAAGAGTTCCTCAAGGCTTGGCTATTATGAAACATTTATTTAAATGTCTGCTCAATGTTTACATGAAATCATTAATTGTCAATTACAATATAAAATGAAGGCAAGCTCTTGTGAAGTGAGGAAGTGATACTTTCTCACCTCATAGCAAAGGCAGGGACCGTTATAAAGTAGATATACCCGCAGTGGCATGTCGCTTGGGGTAGAGGACTTGCCCCATAAGGCGCTGGGCTCCCTTCCCAAATTAGGAATGAATGAACAACTGAGTGAATAAAATTAAAATTGTGTGCCCCAAATGTTCCACAAACAAAGATAACAATGAAGGGCCAAACTGATTAAATCCTGAGTAGCCCACTGAGGGAGGGAAGTGGGCAATCTGGTCTGTTAAAAGCTCTTATGGAGGCAGGGGCATGGCTCATTAGGTAAAGGCACTTCTTCCTGATCCCTGGGACTCTCATGGAGGAGGCAGAGAACCAACTGGTGCAAGTTGGTCCTCTGCCTTCTACACGCATCCTCCTGGCACCCACGGGCTATGCTATGCATTGGGTATGGATGCACACACAGAAAATTAAAAAAAAAAAAAAACAAACCTTTTTCTAAAGTTAAGTGAATAAAGAGCATGGAAAGAAAAACAGAGGGAAATATGCAAGGCAGCCCCTGGGAAACAATGTTGTCTAAGAAGGAAAAAAAAAAAAAAAAAAAAAAGATAAACTATCTGCATAAACTCACAGCTTCAGGGTACCAGTTCTCTTCTGAAATCCAGTTTTCTCGCCCAAAACACTACACTGCCTGCAAAGCTGGCCGCTTGACGCTTTCAGCAAAGTAACACCTACACGAGGAGAGAGAGGCTGCATCCTCTGTGGACAAAAATGAGTCAAAAAGGATTTTTTTTTTTAAATTCTAGAAAGCGCCAAAGAGCAACGTTTGAATTTATATTACACACAGGGTGCTTCACGGGATCTGTGGAAAGGGATAAATAGACAATAAAGTAAGGGGATTTCAGAGCATTAGAGTACTCAAGCACATCCTCACAATCTAGAACTTTCAAGGGCCAACAACTGATTCCTGGTGGCGCTGAGGACCACCTCTGTTAGCTGACTAGGTACCTTTGCATCATTCAGGTCCCTGGCATGACTTCTAGAGCGTCTCTTCATTTCCCACCCACAGAGCTTCTCTTGTTTGATGACCTCCACGCTGCACATGGGCTTGGTGGGTCTCTGCCTCAACAGTCCTCTCTGGGAAGACGTCAGGAAGAAGCCCAGACTTCATGCCTGTAACAGCCACCCCTACCTGTTACCAAGTGGCATGGCTGTGTAGTAGAATGTGATGTTCTTGACATCACTGGGTCACCCACCTCCGCATGACAGTTCTGCAGGTGGGCAGAGTACTGCCATGAAAACTCTGAGCAGACCGCAAAGGCTCCAAGAGAAATATATGAGCCAGATGTGTGTCTAGACATTCAAAGACCATGACCAGATTCCAGGTTCATGCGTCAAATTGTCTTCCACGCCCCGAGCTCTTGCCTGCAGCCACAGATAGACTAGCTGAGAAGCAGACATTGTCATCACTGGTGCACTCACATGCCATCCCATTTGAGGGTCCCACAAAGTCCAACTTTGCCTCAAGCACCCATGTTAAAAGGAAGACTCAGCCTCATTCCTGAATACTGTCCTACGCGAGGAATGACTGGCATTCCTAAAGGGGGAGGGGGCTCCCATTCATGCCTCTGCAAAGGCTGTAGGAACCAGGAAATCGGCAAAGAAACACCCCATATCCTAAATATGGACTTAGGGGATTGTTTTGAGCGGAAACACATAATAATGTGAAAGCACTGGGATATTTGTGACACTGCTGCTGGCAGACAGGCGGGCCTTCGCTTCCTGTGTGCCTGGGGAATAGCCATATGACGTGAAGTCTGCATGTCGGGAGGGTCCCCATCTGCTGGGAGAGCTGGAGGCTGCTGCACTGCAGCAGGAGATTGCTGTGCCTTGGCCCTCCTTGCTGTGGGAACTTCAAGGATTGTTTTTTCTGCCTCTGGGCACTTCTCAGTGGACACTCAAGAACAATGTTTCTAACACAGCAGAAAGATTCCAGCTTTCTCCAGTTAAGATCCCAGCTGCGCACCTTTCCTGCTGTTACTAACTCTCCAGATAGCAAACAGCTAAGGGTTTGAGTTCAAAGATAGGAAAGAGATGGACTGAAATAAATAAAAAATAATTACATGCTGGTGAGGTGTGTGGGGATTCTTGGGCTGTGCAACACAGCCCTAGAGGTTTTCCCCATGTCTCAGAAGGATCCAGAGAGAAAGGGGACAGGTAAAGGATTTTCCCTGACACTTCCCATTAGCATTTTCCTAAAGTTTTGTTTTTTGTTTTTGTTTTTGTTTTTGTTTTTTTTTTAATACATCTGACATTTTTGGCAAAAAAAAAAAAAAGAAAGAAAGAAAGAAAAGAAAAATCCAAGTAGTTTGGAAAACATGATGGTCAATTTCTCTTCCAAATAAAAGACACCTGGAAATAGAAATTCTGAGGATTGGAAGACAGTTATACAAAGTCATTCAAAACCTGAGCCCCTTATCTTTATAATAAGGCCTCTGCCTTCAAATATACCTCACAATGCAAAAAACGACTGCTGAGCTTAAAGGCCACGCCCTCTGAGAAAAGGACATCCCAATGTCATCCTACACTTAGCTACATGGAGGCACCAAAAATTACTTTACACTTGGGAGATTGTGACTCAAAATAAAACGTTCATTGGGATCAGAGAATACTTGAAAGCCAGCGGGAATCACTCCTCCCCACAGCCAGGATCCAGAGCTCTGCTCCTCAGAGAAGCTCTATCTAGTGAGCCTAAGAAGCAGTCCCACAGCCAGCTGAAGATGGCCTTGCAGAGTGTTGGACTACACTTTCGAAAGTGTACAGGCTACCAAGAAGAGACTCGATACCCTATGAGCATATACAGGGGGAGGAGGTCCCTCTCAGTCACGGTCGTAGGGGAGGGGAGTAAGGGGAAAATGGGAGGGAGGGAGGAATGGGAGGATACAAGGGAAGGGATAACAATTGAGATGTAATATGAATAAATTAATAAAATATATTTCTTTTAAAAAAGAAAGTGTACCAAATGTGTAACAGATCGTGAAATGCAGGAGATGGAACAGCTGCCCTGCCCTGCTGCAGAGTGGCCCTTTTTATCCAGCAACCATCAGTGGTGGCTTGAATGAGACTGACCCCCATAAGCTCAGAGATTTGAATGGTTGGTCACCAGGGAGTGGCATTATTTGAAAGGATTAGGAGGTGTGGCCAGTGGGCTTTGAGCTTTCAAAATCCCAAGTCTGGCCCAGTGGCTCCCTCTCTTCCTGGTGCCTAAGGATCCAGATGTAGAAGTCTTGGCTCCCTATCTCGCACTGTGTGTGGTGTGTACTGCCATGCTCCCTGCCATGAGGATAATGTACTAAGCCTCTGTGTGTGTGTGGGGGGGGGGGGGGGGGTCCAGTTAAATGCTTTCTTTTATAAAAGTTGCTGTGGTTGGGCAGTCTCTTCCAAGAAAAGGAACACCACCTAAAACACCACCATACTTCTGACTGGGCCACATTTCCTTTGTCCATGGAGAGAAAAGATACACCGGGCATAGGATGGCCAATACCAGGCTCTGCAAAGATGATGTAATGGCCCAGAATCCTTTCCTGCTCAGCCCACATGGAGACATTCTCAGCAGAGGATTCCATCTGTGGCCACTTGGCTGCGTGCTAGGCGGTGTTCTTAGGATTCTACACCGGCAGACTTGGCTGGTTTTCAACAGTAATCTCATGGGTAGGTACTTATCAGCCAAATTTAAACAAGGAGATTGAGCAAAGGAGTCTTAAGCATCATAGAAGAAAGCCAGGAGGCTGGCTTTCAGCCAGGAATACTGGTACACTCTGCCTGCACCTGTGAGATCGTCCTGCATCCTACGGTACAGTTCTTGGGGGACTAAGTCATGCCTAGTGCTGTACACTGGGGCTCGGGAGCTGAGCAACCTTAGCAAGGATGGCAGGAAGCTTTTGATGGATCCCTGCAGCTCAGAAAAATCCCTTTGTATGCACAGGTATCTACCAAATACCCTCAAAGCCCACAAGGGGACCTCCTACTTTCTAACTGTGAGAGAGGTTCCACAACTGGTACAGTGTGTAACTTGAATGCCCCCCTCTTTAGAAGATTGCCATCACAAGCAGCATGTGTTACAACTTCCTCCGGACTTGTACCAAGTCTTGGGGGCGGCCTTTCAGAACCCCAACATTCATTGCTCAGGGACTGTGTGGGCAGTGTCTAATGTGAGAGCAGCCTCCTTCTCTGGGCCTGAATTGGATTAAAGAAGCTGGGCATGGTGGAACACAGCTTTAATCCCAGCACTTGGGAGGCAGAGGCAGGTGGATCACTGTGAGTTCGAGGCGAGCCTGGTCTACAAAGAGAGTCCAGGGCAATCAAGGCTACACAGAGAAACCCTGTCTCAAAACAAAACAAAACAAAACAAAAAACAAAAACAACAGAAAGAAGCCCACTTGCGTGACGGAGACCCAGACATTGTATCTATCCATCATCTATCTTCCCAGTCTTGTGGCCACCCCTAGGTTAGCCCCACTGTGTGTTGTCCTTGTCACTTCAAAAGCACACCCTGCGTTTCTATCTCTCTGTGTTTCATCCTGCTTGGAATTTTGTTTCTTTTTGTACACATATTTCTTTACACAGTTACTCTTCCAAGGACTCCCCTGGGACCAGCAGGATTTTGGTTCTTCCTACCCACTCCTTCTGTCCTGCCTTAACGGTGTTCCCTTTCCTTTTTTCTCTTTCTTTCCTTTTCTTTTGTTTGTTTTTGTCACTGGAACATCTGGATGAAGAGCACATGTGTGGGGCTGACCTCATCTAAGTGTGCTGCGGGGGGGGGACCGGCCCTGTGTCAGCCAGGGTTTGCTAGAGGAACAGAATCACTTGGACAAGTTTCTATGTATGCGTATCTATGACATGAATACTTTATTAAATCAGCTGATGCTAAAATAGCAGCGACAGCCATCTGTATCCTGAGAGGCTAAGAACCCTGTCCTTGCTTGGCCCTTGAGGCTGGTTGCTCAGAAGTGAGAGCAGTCCCACAGTGGCTGTCTCTCACCAGACAGGCCCACAACCTGTCTGTTTGCTCAGTCCCAGAGGCTGGTTGGCACCTCAGCAGCCCCAATCTGGCACCAACATCTGGGTAGTTCCCAGAGAGCCACTGGTCCTTGGTCAAGAAGAATATCCTGGAAAAGCTGGTTATGGAGGGAAGTTGGAAGCAAGTAGGAAGGCCAAATAAGCAAATGGTGAGCAATGAATCTTTCTTCTGTCACCTTTTTTTTTTTTTTTTTTTTTTGGTTACTAATAGAAGGCTTTACCTATCTACCTACATTTGGGGCAGGACCTCTAACATTCATTAAGGCGGCCAGGTCAATTTCCAGCATATTTCTACTCAGGTGGTTCTGATTCGTGGCAAGTTTAACTTTAAAGCTGACCACCACACCACCTGTTTTTATATTAACATACAGATGTCAGTTGCTTGCCTGTTCATAAATATCTGGATGACTATAACCTAGGCACAGGTTCTCAGTCACCATCAGTCATCAGTTAACGATAGCTGCTCATGTCTTTTCTTTAAAAAAAAAAAAAAAAGATTTATTTATTTATTATTCAGGGCTCTGCCTGCATGTACATCTGCAGGTCAGAGGAGGACATCAGATCACATTATAGATGGTTGTGAGCCACCATGTGGTTGCTGAGAATTGAACTCACGACCTGTGGAAGAACAGTCAGTGCTTTTAACCTTGGAGCCATCTCTCCAGCCCCTCATGTCTTTTCTTTAGCCCTCGGGTAGGTATGCGGCTGACCCTTGTGGTGCTTTTTGATTTGCTTTGTTCTGAGAGCAATGATATAAATCTCTCTGTTATCGTTGCTTGCTAATTTTCTAACTGGCTTGTTTCTAGAACTTCTGGGTTTGTTGTTGTTTTGATTTGGTTTTTGCTTGTTTGTTGGTTGGTTGGTTGGCTGAAGCTTTCTGTATGTCTTATCGATCAGTCGTTTGTGGGTTTGGTTTGCAAATACACTCTCATGGTCTGTGGGTTGACTTCCAATCCTCTCTGAGGACCTTCCTGGAGGAGAGCCTTTGATGAAATCTGATTACCTGTCTTACTTTTATTACCTTTTATGTTTCTTGGGTTTTTTTCCTATTACCTTTTACCTCTTATGTCTTTGGTGTCCAATCTGAAAATTTTTTTCCTCACCTTACACTTCAAATATTTCTGCATATTAACCTCCTAAAAGTTTCTACAGTTTCATGTTAAAGTTTATAACTTATTTTTAAAACTTGTTTCCTGAAGAGGCTTATAAGGGGTGAGTTGCGGATGGCATCATGCACGTGCATGCTGTTAAGCATTCCTGAGCAAGCTGTGCTAGTCCTAGTGCGTGTTTTGCAGCTTAGGTCAACCAGTTGCAACCAGGTGCAAGGGCTCAGCAGGTAAACAGTCTTACCACCAAGTCTGACAACCAGAGTTCAGCTGCCCAAACTGACATGGTGGATGGTGAGAACCAAGACTTCCAAGCTGTCCTCTGACTGTCACATACACTCTGTGACACACACTCCACCTCCCAAATAGATTCATACAATTAATTTTTTTTTATATATCAGCAGGGCTTTCACCCACATCTACTAGAAGACTTAACGCCATCCATTACCCTCAGGGCATCTCTCATGCTCTGATGCTATGCCTTTTATTTTCATGTACCATTAGCACATTTTTATTTCTTTTTAGGCATTATTCTGACTCATGAGTTACTTAGAAATGTATCGGTTAATCTCACACTATTTTCAATTGTCTTTTCTTGCTAGTTTCTAATTTGACTTCGCTGTGCTCTGAGGCTGCTCTGTGAATCATGCTGGCTCTTTAAGTTTGATGAGGTTTAACAGCACAACTTGTTGTCGCCCACTGAGCATCCCAGACTTTCTGGGGAAAGACTGCTCTTCGGGTACCAACAACATCCTCTGTCTGACGGTGCTGTGGTCTTGCTCAGTATCTTTCTTAAAGTTCTACCTGGTGCTGAGTAAAGGGTGTTGAAGTTGCCTGCCATGGTGTCTGACTCATCATCTTCTCTGTCTATTTCTCTCGGGTTCTGCTCAGTGTATTTTGAGGGTCTACCCTATAATGTGTGATATTGAGGATTGATATGTCTTCTCAATGCCTGATAACCTCATCATTCATTGATACCAAATGCCACTCTTGGCCTCATGGGATTTTTCTTTGTTTTGAAGTCTGCCTTGCCAGTTTTAAACATAGCCATTTGGTCTTATTATAAAATAATATTTGTGTGCTGGAAGAAAGTTGCGTACAAACATAAAAAAAAAATATGGGTCAAACTGTAGTGTTTTTCCAACTTCCTCATGGATGGGTGTTTTCTCATCTTTTGTATTTATAAAAATAACTCCCATGATAATGTTTGTCTAGAATTTTATTATCAAGTTTCTAACTTTTTACAAGGGTTCTCTTTCCCCGTATGTCTTGTTCCTGGTCACTCTGACCATCTACTACCATGGCTCTTCATCATTTTAAGTGAAGTGCTGGAGGCCCATCTACACTTAGATCCTTCTCCTCATTTTTAATAGCATTGTCGTTGAATAACAGAGAGCGTTACAATTATTATTTAAACTGTAATATATCATTATAAAACCAGTAAGAAAACTGAAAGTTTATGTGCCAATATTTCTGCTCTTTTCGTGTATTCTACATACCTATTTGGTTCTTAGCATATAGAAATAATTAAAAAGAACAGAGTTCAGACATAAAATAATTCATATAAGAAAATTTACATGATCCTACATTTTTAATCAAAAGAGAGGCAGATCATTTTGTTATTGATGACAATTATTATCATTTATATGAAAGAAACTTTACAATATTCCGTAAACCTAGACAATCTATTTATGAGAAGCACAAAACCAGAAATAGTTTGAAACTTTTTAATCTGACTCTGAGGAATCTGTGGACAACTCCCCAAATAAGCAGCAGATTGTGTTTCTTCTGCCAGATATGGAAGAAAAAGGGTAGGGGAAGGTGAAGAGGGTCCATTTGCTCATGTGTGCTCATGCGCAAAGCAGAGACAGATTGAAAACTTCTTTCTCCCCAGTTGTGGTCAAAACTTAAAATGAACTTGCTTTACATCTCTTTATACATATGATGTTGTTTTCTCTCAATCTGGGCAGAGTTCAGACCGCGAGCTGTGCTGTCTGGATGGGGGAGCACAGAAACATCATTCTTAGATCACAGACACAGAATGTTGGGTGATGATCTTTTTTTTTTTTTTTTTTTTTTTTTCATCTTTTAGCAAGTGGGAGCCTTGGCCAGAAATATGCATTCTGGGATGGAAAACACCAACTATACTTGAGCTTCGCAACAATAAGTCATTATATCAGATATTGCATTCCAATACAGTGGGAAATAGCCTAAAATGAGCGAGAGACATTGGATCTACCTGTCCACCTGAACACTTACTCATGTGTACAGAGATGTGCACGTGAACAGTAGGCATTGGGGCGATAAGAAATGATGGGGGAGGACCTGAACTTTCAGCAGTAAGCTATACGCAGATCGCATTTTGTTGAAAACATGAAATAATATCGTTGAATAATGGTTAATATCAATCATCAGCTTGATGAGATGTAGAATTGCCACAGTGACACACATCTGGCGTGTCTGCTAGAATGTTCCCAGAAACATTTAAGTGAGGAGGGAAGGCTCATCATCCTTCACCCCTCATTACAGAAATCTGCTAATTTATCCCAGTTCAGCTGTGTGCTTATGATGGAGACTAGATGTTTAGGTAAATTTTAACTACAATTTAGATTTTTCTTGTCATGAAAATCTGTTGACTTCACTATTCAATGCATTTTGACCATTTTTTTTTTCTGTCTCCACCTTGCTCCCACCCTTTGAAAATTCGGTACCAGAACACATGAACAAGTGTACCCTCACCGTGACAACACCATCAATGGGATGTAGTCCCAGACTGGAGAAAGCAAGCAAAACACCAGGTTTCACTCTTTCTGCTCCCTGATGTGACCGATGCAATGTAAAGAGCCGCTTCGGGGCTGTAACCACTAAGCCTTCCTCACCACAATGGATCGTGCCCCCCTCAAACAATAAACCAGGTAGACCTTTTATTTCTTACGTTTCTTTTGTCAGATAAGTGTTCGCAGCAATGAGAAAAGTGGACAATATAAAAAGTTGGTACCAAAAGTGGGGTTGTGCTGTGCTGTCTGACCCTGTGGTTCTTAGTCCTTTGGAACTGGTTTGTGGGAGGAATATGGAAGAGCTTGGAAATACAGCTAGAGAAGCTACAAAGTAGTGTGGGAATGGGTCAATGGATCTTGCTGGTGGCAATTTGGAAGCCTACAAAATCAATAGAAATACAGTCAGTGAAGTCCTCCAGCCCATGAGGTTTCACAGGGATACAAGAAATCTCTCAGGAGCTAGTGGCCATTCATGTGATATTTTGACAAATAACCTGGCTGTTTTCTGATAAGTTTGGTGAGGGAAAATTAAGAAAGAGTGGATTAGCTCCCTCCCTCAAATAAGAAGCTGAAGCTGCCTCCAGTTGACTTCTACTTGCAAAGGAAAATGAGTTTTCTCCAGAGGAGTCTCTCTGGCCACATTGTTCATTCACAGCAGAAAATGAAGCCAACTTGAAACGAACTCAATGGTACTTTGGTAGACTTTTTGTCTTGTATTGCTTTGTTTGGATGTTTTTTTTTTTTTTTTTTTTTTTCTTACAAGTCTTTTGCTTATCTAGAATGGCTTCTGATTTTGTATTTTTATAGGTTTTGCATCTGTGTGTATGTATGTGTGTATGTGTGTTTCTTGTGCTTTATCTTTTTTTAAATTCTGTTGTTGTGTATTTTTTTTTTTACTTGCCTATTAGTTTGTTTTTCAGAGGAAATTGGGGAGGCATGGAAGAAGGTGGGCAGGGAGGTGGGGAAGATCTGGGAGGAGCTAGGGGAAGAGTTACCCTAATCAGGATATATTGTATAAAATTTATTTTCAATTAAATAAAATCGTTTAAGAATATATAATAGATTAGTTTAGCAGAGAAAATATCAATATCTATAGCATTCATACTGCCACGGTCACTACTCACTGTTCTTATCCACATCCATAGCAGGAGAGAAACAAACGCAGCAAAGAGATGAAAATGTGCCATTTGACAAGGAATGAAAATGAATCTATAGTCGGAGGAGAGATGGCTAAGAAAAACACCTGTAATTGTTAAAGAGATTTGCACCATTCAATAGAAAGTTTGTTCTGTGCAATAAAGTAAATAGAAAGATACACTAGGGTAGGACCCACCTTTTAGAAGCAAGCTCATCTTTTTTTTTTACATATTTTTATTGAAAAATAAAATAATTCATATTACATCTCATTTTCTATCCCATCCCATGCATCTTCCCATTCCTCCCTCCCTCCCACTTTCACCCCAGTCCCCCTTCCCTATGACTGTGACTGAGGGGGACCTTCTCCCCCTGAATATGGTGCTAGGGTATCAAATCTCTTCTTGGTAGTCCGCTATCCTTCCTCCGAGTGCCATTAGGCCTCTCCAACAAAGGGACATGGCCAAATATGGGGCACCAGAGATCCTGTGAAAGTCAGTCCCCAGTCTCCACTTAACTGTGGAGAATGTTCTGTCCCTTGGCTAGATCTGGGTAGGGGTTTGATGATGACTGCATGTTTTGTCCTTGGTTGTTTTTTTTTTTTTTTTTTTTTTTTTAAATAATCTTACTATTTATTTATTTATTTATTTATTTAGTGTACAATGTTTTGCCTGTATGTGTGCCTGCTAGAAGCAAGCTCATCTTGTGAAAATACAAATTTATTTGAAAGCAAAGAACCTAAATTGATAATGGAGATGAATTAGGTTAGTCAGCTACTTATAAAGGCACAAGGCTACGTACTTTTCACCGTCATCCAACTGAGGGCTAGCGTATACCCCGACACACTTCCTGCTTTCGTTTCTCCTGCCTACATATGATCAAACACATCCTGTGAAATTGGGCCAACCGACCTTGTTTACTGAAGTGAAAACATGTGGCTTGTTATCTTAAAGGAACAATAGCCCCAGCATTCCAGGAAGTTATTTGTCCTTGAGAAAGTGAGGTTTACAGGTTAGAGGCATTTTTGTTTTATAGATTTCTTAAGCATGGTAATTTAAACTTAAAACATAACTTTAGGCTTCACCATGTTCTTCCTCAGAAGCCACCCATCTTATTAGCCTGAAGTTTGCCACGTTGGTTAGATTGTCTGGTTAGCAAGCACCGGGGGTCTCCCCGTGTCTGCTCCTTTGGCTTGACTTTTTAAACAGAGGTTCTGGGGATTAAGGTCAGATCATTTAACTTGGGCAGCAAGCACTTTACCAAATGAGTTAATTATCTAGTTTCATGAGTAACATGGTTTGTTTGTTTGTTGGTTGGTTGGTTGGTTTGGTTTTTTGGGACAGAGTTTCTCTGTGTAGTCATGACTGTCCTAGACTCACTTTGTAGACCAGGCTGGCCTCAAACTCACAGTGATCTGCCTGTTTCTACCTCCCAAGTGCAGTTTTAAAAATAAACATTTGACAGGACTGGAAGATGACTCAGAGACTAAGAACACTGGCTGTTCTTCCAAAAGTCTTGAGTTCAATCCCCAGCAACCAACGTGGTGGCTCATATAATGAGATCTGGTGCCCTCTTCTGGCCTGCTGGCATGCATGCAGGCAGAATACTGTATACATAATAAACAAACAAACTTAAAACACCTTTCAAAGACAGAATATGAATTCTTATTGCAGAAAATGAAAATATGCACTTGCTCCTTTTCTTGCTGTGGTGATGGATACGTAAGAGTGGGTGCATTTTCGTTTGAACATGGAATGTCCCCACAGACTCTTGTGTTTGATTACTTAGTCGCCAGGTGGTGGCACTGTTTGGGAAGTTCTTGAACTTCTATGAAACAGAGCCTCACTGGACAGTGTGGGCCTTAGGGTGCAGGCCTTGAGGCTTTATACCTAGGTTCTGCTTGCTGATTGATCACCACCATGGTGTTCCACCAAGAGGTGAAGTACGCATGCCAGCTACAAGCCCTCAACGCCACAACTGTGACCCACACCAGCCACAGGCATCCCCTGACATGGTGGCCTGCGGTCACCGCCATAGCTGTGAGCCACTCCCGCCACATGGGGTCCCTGCCACAGCGGGTTGCACCCTCTTAAGCCACAAGCCAAAATTAATCCTGCTCCTTTTCCCTATAAGTTGCTTTTTGTAAGGTATTTATTTGGTAACAACTATGAGGGAAAAAAAGGCACAGAGAAGTAGGATTTATTCTAGCTACTGGTTTGAAAGGATAGAGTCTATGGAAATGGAAAAAGCATGTTACTGGGAGCAGCTCACATCTGGGGTAGTCAGTGTGGGAGGTGAGGCATCTTGCCATGCCATGTCAACAGTCAGAAATCAGGGATAAATGGTTTTTCTCCTTTTTATTAAAATTTTTTTTAGTTATTTGTGTATTGTGGGCTTCAAACTCCTTTGAATGAATAGCTGTGAATATTTCTCCCCGAGTCTTTCATCTGTCTCATCACTCTATTGATATTTTATCATGCTACGCAGAAGCTTTGTATGTATGTATGTATGTATGTATGTATGTATGTATGTATTTTTGCAGAAGTTAAATGATATTACGTGCAATGTCATAGAACAGTCTGGCTACTACTTTCTGAGCTATGTGACTCTTTTTCAGGAAGTCCCTACTATGGTCAGATCTTCAGTGTTTCTTCTGACTTCTCCCCTGATAGTTTCAAAGTTTCAGGATTTATATTAAGGCTCTCAATCCATGTCAAATTGATTTTTGGGAGAGTGTGAGAGACTAGTTGCATCTTCCACATGGGACTAACCAGTTTCCCTTCTACCATCCACAAAAACATCTGCCCTTTGATGGAGAGGATGCTTGTTTGTGACACCTTCATTAAGAATCTGATCACTACACCGTGGGACTATTTCCAGATCTTTCATTCCATTGGCCTATATGCTGGTAATGCATTTTTTTTAATTATGCATCTTCAGTGTAATATGAATGAGATACTGCCTGCTCAAAATAGATTTAATCCAGTGTCTTTTGTGTTCCCGCGTGAACTTTAGGATTGTTTTCTATTTTTGTGAATGCTGTTATTTGAATTTCAGTGGGATTGCATTTGTTCACATTAGTGTGAAAAAACACATAAACAGAATGAAGAACAAAAATCACAAGACAACTTCAATAGATTCAGAAAAAGTAAAAACAAAGTTAAAAATCCTTTCTGTAGCAGCTTTAAAATGGCTGGTGCAAAATATATGACATAAATAACTTAAATGAAGAATGCTTTATTTTGGCTAATGATTTCATATATTTAATTCCACTCCCTGGATTCATTGACTCTGCATTTGTGGTTAGCAGAACAGCAGTCAGCCCAGAGCATGTGGAAGAGGCTACTCACCTCTGACAGGCAGGAAGCAGAGTGGAGCAGCGACAGGAAGCAGAGAGGAGAATATCACCGTGGACCACATATACCTGCAAAGTCATGCACACACCCACGACCCCCTGGTTACATCTGGACCCAGCCCTCTCAAGCCAATTGTGACATCAACTTGTCAATACACGGAAACTGTGAGGGGACATGCTATACTGAAACCATAGCACTTTCATGGAGAAAGCCTGAATAAAAATAAGAATATAAATGTCAGGTCCCAAAGAAACCCAGGACAAATGATAACAGAGGTGCCCATTAGCATGCCAAAGCACACGCTGTCCACCAGGTTCACCCTGTACCTGCGCTTCCTCTCTGGTCTACTCATCCCTGCCCACTCCCCTAAGCCTGCCTCCCTAGCCCAGGGCCTGTGCATCCCTTCCCCAGCTTCGGATTCCTGTAAAAACTTGCCGGTTCAGCTCATCTTGGCTTGTTCTTTTCCCTCTCGGCTTTCTTCTTCCTCTTCTGGTCCTTTCTTCTTTCTCTTCTGGTCCTCTCTCGTTCTCCCTACCTACCTCTCCTCTCATGGCCTGATGCAGTGTGGACTTTTGCAGATGACTCTGCTGGCTGTGCTCTTGCTCCCCCTCATCTCTACAATAAAATCCTCCTCCTCAACCATACTGTGGAGCGGCTGTGCCCTTGTTTCCATTCAATAAGGATTGCACCTGAACAAAGAACAGTAGGCTACCAAGAAGAGACTTGATGCCCTATGAGCATATACAGGGAAGGAGGTCCCCCTCAGTCACAGTCATAGGGGAGGGGAGTAAGGGGAAAATGGGAGGGAGGGAGGAATGGGAGGATACAAGGGATGGGATAACCATTGAGATGTAATAAGAATAAATTAATAAAATAAAATTAAAAGAACAGTAGAGATCATATATGATAAATTTAGTCAACAATCATTTTTTTAGCCTATTAAGCATATCTTTAATAAACCTGGGCCATGCTGTGGCAGGAGCTTAGCCAGAGCATATGGACACAGCAGAAAAAGGAAGGTTCTGGGACAGCACCTTTAGGGCCTATGGTAGCCCCAGGCACATGGGGAAAAACTCAAACCATTTACCTTGAAACCAGGAACAAGACAAGGGTATGTCATCTCCTTACACTTCCTCAGTGTGGTTCTTGAGATCTTAATCAGGACAATAGAATGCAGGAGAAGCTGGAGGACACAGTTGGAAAGGAGGCCTCAGATAGCTGCTGTTCCCGGGAACGAACAAAGAGCTAACACACCTGGAGCTGTAGCATCTCATCTGGCTCCCGAGAGCTCAAACCCATCACAACTGAATTGTCAAATCCCACAGGGCAGTGTGTTTCAAGTTGTTTTATCTTGTGTAAGGTTGTTAATCTAGGGTTGACAATAAGGTATCTCCTGATTGACTGTGTCACGGTCTGCCTAGGCCACTCTTGGAGAGGGTAAGCCAAGAACCTTGTTGGAGAGTGGAGGCAGCACTACTTACTGCCTCAACATTGTGGCTATGGAAGACAGAGAGAGAGAAAGAGTGAGGGAGGAAGGGGAGGGAGAGACATACAGACAGACAGACAGACAGAGAGAGTGTGTGTGTGTTTGTGTGTGTATGTATGTGTGTGTGTCCTGTTTATACCGATCATGTTTCCAGGTCTGATATAAAGTGCATCTTTGATCTAGTCACCACAAAGGTTTTCCAGTGTTCAAATTCAATTCCATCCCAAATGTCAACTCATAAGTCTCAGGACTCAAATAGCAACAGCTGTAAATAAGAAGTAGTAGTAATAGTAATAATAATAATAATAATAATAATAATAATAATAATAATAATAATAATAATGCTGATACTAAAGCTCTTGGTCTTATTCTACTGAGTTGGATCTGTGATGCAGAAAGTACCATTTGTGTTCTGCTTTATAAAAAATTTTAACAATATTTTATTTGAAAATTTCATACATATTTACAATGTATCTGGATCATACTAGTTTCAGGGCTGACTTTCCCCTGTTTCCCTAGACACAGAAATGCCCATTCAGGTCACACAGACTACAATGTATAAGTCCCTAATGACAGATGGAAACATTCCTTCATAGCAAAATTGGACAATCCTAGAAGCAATAAGCATAGTTTTCTCTCTTTATTGAAGAATTCACTGTAAATATTGTTTGCTGATTTTAAATTCTGAGCTGAGGGAGCACTGACTAGCTAATTTAGGATGTCCCCTAATAGCCAGTGTACAAAAACACATATTCATATGAATGGTTAAAAGTACTACTAAAATACCCTCCAGTTTTGTAACCCAGAGACATGGACAAAGGTGTACAATAGCTTATCATCCATCCAGGTTACAGGGGGCTGGGGATTTTTTAACGATGCATTTAAAAAGGTAACCAATGACTTCATCCAACCTGACAATATTTTTTCTTCATTTTTGAGGAAATTATGTGTCTGAGAAACCTGATGCATTCTTTCAGCCATGGGAAATGTATCAAGAGGTAAACACAGGCCATTGCAAGTCACTCCCAAGGGACCCATTTCATTAGCCACCCTCCTGTCCACAAAATTTCTACCAAGGCATCCTTGAGATGTCTGGCCCAAATGAAAAAATCTGCAGTCACCTTAGTGAGCCAGCTGTGACAGACAGGGTCTTTACACAGAACAGTGCAGAGGCCATGACTCTGTCAATCCTGTGCCCCAGAGAACCAGCTGTGGCTCTGTTTGCCAGGCAGAGAAGGGTGAGATGTGATGGCCTGGCGCCTCTCCCAAGGGTGGGTCCCTGCTCTGTCTCGAAGCAGTAAAACAGCTTTGTAGATTAAATCAACAGCCCACCACGCCCTGATGTGAGCAAGCCAGAGTCAGCTTCCAGGCGCTGCCACTGTGGATTGATGTGCTGATGGCCCATGGAGCCATCCTGCAGTGCCATCCATGGCTGCCCCTTGATACCAAGGCTGGGACTCCACATTTGGAGGACGTTATTAAGCAAGGATACTCGAGAACCAAAGCTTGTGTTTAATCCGTCCTAAAACAAGGAATGATGGTTCCCAGGCAGGTCATCAGTGTCCTGCAAATGTTAGTCCCCACTCCTTTCAACGGTAATATTCATGGAGGGTAAATGCAGAACTAATATCTATTTAGTGATTGCTGCAGGCAGGCAGGGCTGGGCCGTCTTGCCCTACCTAGTCTGTAGAAACTCAGAATCTATGGAAAGTAACTATCAATTTCTATATGGCTACATGGGGACAGTAGTCTCTTCTCACCCCACTGGGCAAGTTTTGGGGAAGTTTCTGCTTACCTAGTGAAAAAAAAGGAAAGGAGGGCACGGTGACTATGAAGGAAGTATGGCCCCCAAGCCCATGTTTCTCCCTCAAGCCCTCACTTCTGATGCCATCCAGCCTACGACTTGGGAGACAGATGAGCAGAGCTGGAACATAATAAGCCTGATCTTTAAGGTTTTAGCAAAATGTAACCACAAAAATGAGATTATTTGTCATGTTTTTAGCCAGGCCCAGAGTGGAGTGTCCCTAGTCTTTATGTAGGCAATAAAGGGGTAAACTGTTCACAGAAAACCTAAAAACAACATACAATTCAATCAAAGTCGGGCTGGGGTTTATTATCTCCATGCCTACTGTTATAGCTACACTAATAATAAAATGCTTCTTCCCCTCAAAAAAAAAAAAAAAAACCTACTATGTTTGTCTATGACCAAAATCAGGTCTATAGCTACACAGCTGGGTAATCCTATAATGTGGCTCAAACCTACAGTGAAACTGCTGGGGCCAGCAGCCTTCAGGTGAAAGTCAGTGAGGTTTAGCTTTGTGTGTGGTCCCTGGGGTGCCGCACCTTTCTGGGTTTTAGGCCACAAAAGTTCTAAATCAGCAGTGCCTTTAACCCTCTCATTCCCTGAGGCTACTTAGCAGCTTTTTGGCTGTTGGGCCCAAAAGAGTGAGGAGTAAAGGATCTGGGGGGTGATCTGGTGGTTAAGTGTGCTTGCTCTGTTAGCGTAAAAGGAGCTGGATTCATGTTTAAAAAACAAAGCTGAGCATGGCAGCAAATGTCTGCTAGCATTAAGGATGGGATTTGGAGAAGTGTCACCAAGAGCGTTCTAGCTAGCCAGCCTAAAAATGCTGAGCGTCAAGGCAGTAAGGCAGAGCAAGCTACAGAAGATAGAAGATAGGGTATTTTGTTCTTGGTTCCAGGTGCACATCCACAGGCACTGAAGTGCGTGTAAAACACACACACACTTTAAATCAGCAGCCATGTCACAGTGTGTTTGACCATTTCACTCCTAGGGGACACTCCATTCCAACCCTGTGAAGTGCTTAGCACGCAAATAGAAAACAGGTTCCAGAAAGTTCAGTGCATTTCTGTATTTCATACATGACTTTTTCCTACTATATCCTGGCTTTCTAATAAAGATGAACCAGAGCACGGACCTACATGGAAGTCTGTGAGCTCCTGGAAAGGTAAAATTACATGTCAGCTCTAATGTTAAATAGTTTAAAAAGTAGATTTTTTTATTTGCTTGCTCTTGTTAATGTTACAGTGTGTGTGTGCGTGTGTGTGTGTGTGTGTGTGTGCGTGTGTGCGTGCGTGCGTGCGTGCGTGTGTGTGTGTGTGTGTGTGTGTGTGTGTGTGTGTGTGTGTACAGGAGTTTCATGACATGCATGGGGAGGTCAAAGGACAGGGCAGGGCATGGAAGTTCTGGGGATAAAACTCAAGTTGTCAGGCTTAGAGAGGCAAATAACCTTTACTCAGGCAGCTTGCCAGCCCTTGTTTCACAGCGTAGCCCAGCTGGCTTAGGACTTAAGGGGCTCTGGCTTCAGGTGGCTTGGTGTTAGGAGGATAGGTGGTTGCCGTCATATCCAGCTTACAGAATATATTATAAAATAATACCTTTTCTTCCTTAAACATACACTTTTAACTAAAGAGAAAATCTGGAAAAGAACCATTGTTATTGAGTATTCTGTGACTATTACTTTAAAAAAAAAAAATTAGTCCTATGCCAGATTGAAATGGTAAGGCACAACTTGGTTGGAAGCCTAACAGGCAAGGTACACAGCTGGCCCCTGATTGGACCGATATTGGTGAGTTCTACAATTAAGCCAAGGCACAGGAAAAGAGAATAAAGCTCCTGATTCAGCGACATTGTTTGATTTCCACCCCCCCTCCAAAGAACTTTTCCTTCTGCCCTGCTCCCCTACACGAACAGGGAGGGGGCAGAAACTGAGTAATTCTGCTTCTCTCTCTTGTCCAGGCCCTGACATCCTGATTTCCACCCCATCCTTGCCGTGTGGACCCCAAAGCCGAAAGCAAGTTTACTAAATTTCAGAACTTTGGTTTTCTGGCTTCTAAATTAGTCATTGTTTAAGATAACCTTCAGGGGCCTGCTGGGTCTTCACAGCTTATAAGAATAAGCAACCACGGTCTTGATTTTTTTTCTTTTTTACTGTGTGGACAAAGGGAGCATGAAACAAGTTCTGTTAAGAGAGGATAGGCAACCGCCACTGGGAAGCCAAGTAGGGGGAAGGCAGAGATGTGGCCACTTCCTTCATGCCTCCTGTCACAGCTTCAACCTCCCCAAACAGGCATCTACATTTATTTCTTAATTTGGCAAACAAAAATAGCCAAATGTAAATGACTCTGATGCCCCAGTTGAGAAACACGTGCGTGACGGCCCTGTGCTGTGTTCCTACAAGTCAAATGCCACTGGAGAAATAATTAGAGTTTCATTCGCTGTTCTAACAACACTCGAATGTTTAATCCTGAGGTGCCTTGCACGCACATGGAAAGGAGGTTACAGGAAGCTCAGCCATTGCTGTGCTCCACAGGGAGCTTTTGACCATGTCCTTCCTAGCTTCCCTCCTTTAAAAGGGCAAGACAAGTGACCTTTGGAACTCTGGGACACTGTGGGAAGATCTTCACTCAGGAATATTCAGGTAAGCACACTTAGATGTGGTTCAGACAACCACCATGCATATTGTAGACAGAGAGAAGCTGCCCTTTTTTTCTGAAGCTAAATTGTTCTGAAAGCTGCATTGATCAATACCAATTTGTCCTCAACTGAAATATCCCTGTCTCACAGACAGACAGACAGACAGACAGGATGTGAGGAGGGTCCATAATCCGCTGTGCTACACTCCGACCTGTTTTGTTGTTCCATCACAATTTGCCGTTGCCATGACATTTAAGAGACCTTGAAGTACAGCCCAGTTCAACGCAGAGAATTGGTCACAGTGGCCCAGTAAACCAATAAAACCAGCCTCTCCAGTTTAAAGATTCATTGTGAAATTTAAGGCATAAAATTTCTAGAAAAAAAACAAAAACAAAAAACAAAAATAAAAACAATAATAGAAGGTTGACTAATTTTGACCTGGAGTTAGACAACTGTTTCTTAGATCTGATATCAAAGACATAATTCACTTGATGAATGAGAGGATGTGTAAATATAAACTGATTGATAGTCTGTCATGTAAGGTACACTGTTAGCTCCATCCTTGGAGATAAACTGAAGATTATTTTGTAATTAAAACCAAGGCACAGGCCAGGAGACTGAGTGATATATTAGACCTCATCACCATTTTAAAAATGCTTTAGCATCTTTACTCTTTCTTTCTAAATATACCAATAGAGAGAAAATGTTAGAAGAATGAGTTTAAAGACCTAAAACATGAGCCACGGATGAGGTTATATTTAGAAATGATCTCCTGATGAAAACCTTGAGTCAAACCATGTGTCAAGCAAGCACATGGTAAAGTTTCAAATGTCATTATTCACTAGGGAAGTACAAATCAAAGCCACCATGAAGTGCCACTGCACCTGTTAGAGTAGCTGAAATGAAAAAGATTCTATCACTTGTCACATGGACAAGAACTCAGACAATCGAAACCCTCGCTCTGCTACTTAAAAATAACAAAGGACAAAAACGCTTTGGAAGTTGGGGCTTTTTTGTCTTATAAAAGCTATAAACACAGGCAGTGTGTGACACAGCCATCCCCCTCCTAGATCATTCCTTAGAAAAAAAATTAAATCACATTTCTATGTATAGTTTTCTATTTATTTTTTAAGTATTTAAGCATTTTTAAATTTTGAATGTATTTTGATCACACTCTCCTTATACCCTTCCCCAAGTCCATCTAGATCCTGTCCCCTCCTGCCAACCTAACTTTAAGTCCTATCTCAAAAAATAAAAATAAAAACCCAATACAACAAAACTCCCTGAAAGAAAACAAAATAAAACCATACTTCCTCCAAACACCAAACCATAACCAAATAAAGGCACACACACACACACGCGCACACACACACCAAAACAAGCACAAACAAAAACCTGTGGAGTCCATTCTGTGTTGGTCAGTTTCTCTTGAACATGAGGCCTGTCCTGGAGTGACTGAGCTACCTAGTGTCACTAAGTTCGGTGGTTTTGTGACATTCCTGAATGAGCAAGCAAGTGGGTCTCTGATTCTTTTCCTTCTGTTGCTTTGTCTTCCCCAACTGTCACTCATACTTTCTGGGAAAGAGAGAAATCAGTTTTTTCCCACATATAGATATTTTAATGGATATTTATCGTAACTTTATTTCTAATCTCCAGAACCTAGTAAACAACCAAAATGTTCATCCACAGGTTGAATAAGCCGTGACGTGTCCACACGGTAGAATGGAACTCAGCAGTAATCTCAAAATGGCTATATCAGTGGAAAAAGACAGACAGAAGTGTCAATATGTAAACTCCCAGTAATATAAAATTCTAGAAAGTAAAAATTAATTTATATTACTAAAAGGATAACAGTTGCTTTACGAAGACAGAGATAAGAGGGTGGAGTGATGTCCAATAGGGTGCAAAGACATATTTAAAGGTAATAATGTATTCATTACCATGACAGCTGTCATAGTTGGGTTTCTGTTGCTATGATAAGACACCATAACCAAAGGCAACTTGAAAAGGAAAGGATTTGTTTCTCTTATTCTTCCACGTCATAGTCAATCATCAAATGAAAACAGGGCAGGAACTCAAAGCAGGAACCTGAAGGCAGGAACTGGAGCAGATTCCACCGGGTAGTGCTTCTCGCTGGTGTGCACAGAACAGCAAGCAAAGACTACTAAACGTCAGTTTCCTGTCTTCAGTTCCTTCCTCGACTTCTTTCAATGACCAACTGTGACCTGGAATTTTAATAAGATGGCATAAACCGCCTTTTCTCCTATGTTCCTTTTCATCACGTTATCTATCACAGGAACAGAACGAAGCTAGAACGCAAGGTTATAAATAACAATTGCTTGTGAGAGGAGAATCTTATGAAGCTTCTCAGTAGTTGAGCAGGGAAAACAGATGCAGCTCATGAGTCACTAGCCATTCTGAGGTAGGTTTTTTTGGGTAATATCTTTAAGTCGCCCAAGTTTCTGTGGATAAAAATAATAAACACATTGGTCCACCAAAATAGTCTTGGCCAGAAAAGTTTCTTTGCTCTGTTGTAGAATGACTATTAAAACTATTGATTCATCTTATTAGTAATGCAGCAGTTACTCTTTAATTAGCTATTTTCCCAAATAATCACAATACCGAGCAGCAATTACTCCATCCTATACCTCCAAGCTGAGCTAGCTTTTCCCAGGCAAATATCCAAGTCATACTTGCTTTTTAATCATTTCCTAGATCTGGTTCATTATTCCTGATGCTTCCTGGTCTCCTCCCCATGGCTCCATCTCTACTTTCTCTCTGCTTTCTTCAACCCTTTATGTTCCAGGATGTCCCACCATATTCTCTGTAGTGTTCAGCATTGGCTGGTTGGCATTTATTTTTTATTTATTTATTTTTTTTTAGCAGAACAGGAAACATATGGTAGGCGTGTTTACATAAACTTTGGACAGGAGATGCTTAGAATAAACATCACAATGCCATGTCTGGATTGAAACCAGATAGTGGGGTAGAGAAATCAGCATTTGAATGAACAAGGGTAAACTGTACATGGTTCACAAAAATGTTATGCCAGCTTTTCTCCCTTTAAGTCCAATGAAAGGTTCCTTTTCTTTCAATAATAAACTAATATACAATAATCATAATTATAAGCATTATAAAAACTATTAGGTAAGACATATACTCATAAAATATTCTACTACCTGCCCAAACTTGGTGAGTTTAGAGTGCTATACCAAAATTATTTTCTATCATACCTTTTATTTAATGACCAAAAACCTCTTCTTAGGCCTAAAAAAAAAATCTTCTTAAATACTAAACAACTTAAGATTAATTCTAAGACAATGATTATCTTCAACCCCATCAGAGACTTAAGAAGGAAATAAATACAATCGAAGGATATAGGAAATGCAGACAAGCAGTTTCCAATATTAAGAATTGACAGAAATATGGCTGCCTGGACAGTTACCCAAATTCCTCTATATTTAAATGGCAGATTCAATGATCTACCTCTTTTCATAGACTTATTTTATATCCTAGATAATTAAAAGAATATCCTCTTTGTATTTTTAGGAGCAATTTGCAATCCCCAACAAAGCAAAGTTCTATTTACTTCATAAAATATTTTCTGAGGTATTTGTATCTGAATCAAACAATAAGATACCATCCATATAAGGGTACATTATGGATTGAGGAAATTTTTTACTATTATCTCCAATGGCTGTTATACAAAATATTGGTACAAGTAGGACTGGTTAAAATTCCTGTGGTAAGATTTTTCCAATGATATCTCCTTATTAGACAACTTCTACTAAAAGTAGGTACTGAGAAAGCAAATTTTCTTTATCATGTAAAGGAATTATGAAAAGGCAATCGTTTAAATCAACCACTATGATAGGCCATTCCGTGGGAAACAAGGAGGGCATTGGGATCCCAGCCTGTAAAGATCCCATTGGCTGAATAATTTTATTAATTTCTCTGAGATCTGTCAACGTTCTGCCACTGGAACTGTGTCTGGGGTTAGCTGACAAACATGACCCAGCCCCTGTCCCAGTGAAAAATCATACATAGTTGGCTAGAGAGTTCTGTCTAGAATGTCAGGCCAAGACGAAGTATTCTTAGCTTCTGGGGCTAAGCAGGAGGCCAGTTTTCTGATTTACAGTTTGGGCCACGCAGATTCTACTTCCACTGAGCAATGGAGTTGCAGCCCATTTAAAAAAAATCCAAGAAAAAGCAAGTCATTAGGATTGGATGCTCACAGAGACAAGAAGTAACAGACGAGATTTGAGGGCTAGAGAGCTGGTGGTAGAGAGGGGAGGTCTGGTAAAGCACATGGCAGCAGCATACACATGTTTGAAGACAGATAGTGTAACTAAAAATGTTCAATTAATTCTTTCAAAGAGTAAACAAAGCATGATAGAAAGTGGAGTTTCGGGAAATCACTGCCTTCAAGGAGCTACCCCCAGAGAGGGGAGGCATCCCTGGACTAAAATTGAGAAAGTAAAATCCCCTTTGCCAGTGACATTTTCCTCAAGAAGGCTGTATTTAATTTGAGCACATCTCATATTATTTTTATGTTCAGACCCCTCCTGGCTTTGGGAAAAGTCTCATATCCAGCACTGTCCATCCCTAGCTGGGTTCCTCTTCCCTCCCAGAACAAGGGAACATTTTTATTGTGCTTGCAGACTACACTCACAGAAGCAAGTAAAAGACAAGGTAAAAGATACATTTATTCCACAAGCCAAATTAAATAGAAAAAAAAAAAATTTCGCCACAGCTTTGCACTCAACAGTGCAGCTGGTCCTTTATTACACCATTAGTTCTCTCAATAACCACGTGGAAACACAGCTTGTTACTTTTTAGGGAAAAAAAAATCATCAACCAACTCAAAGATTTAGAACCATGATGAGGCCTCTAAGATTAGGAAGCCGAAGAGCTGGGTTTCAAACGCAGAATTTGTTAGCACCTCTTCTCTCACGTGCTTGTGATTAACTTCATGTGGCAAAGGAAGGAATTTGAAGCCTCTCCTTCCCCTGAGCCAGAGAAGATACTGAAGCATCGTCGTCAGCCGTGCACTTACTCCTGATGTAGATCTGACAAGAAAACCTGTTGCCCTGGGCTCTATGAGTCAGGCAAGTGATGCTCTGAGCCATGCACGGAACTGTCGACTCCACATTTATCTGGATCTTCACACTCTTTTCTTTAAGTCCATCTTTCCGGCACAGGATCAGTTTTGTAATATTTGGTGCTGATCTCACCAACAGGTGACAACCTCTGACTCGTGACCGAGTGCTTAGAGAGCTGCATTTTCCTGGTACAGATACAACATGACTTAACAGACTAGTGCATGGAGCACATTCAGTGAAATTATCAATTCAGAAAAAAATATATAAAATAAAATATATTTAATGCCAGCATAACCATGGGAAACATTTGCAAAACTCAAGTAAGGCAATAGGCCTAAGTAGAAGGAAACCACACAAAATATTTGCCTCATTGCTCTGATAAAACACCACAAACAGTAAGCAAACTGAAGAGGAAAGGGTTTGCTTTGCTTATACTTGCAGGTGACAGACATTCCATCCCTAAGGAAAGTGAAGACAGAAACTGAAGAGGAGGCCATGGAGGAGTGCTGCTGATCGGCTTACTCAGCATAGCTCCTTCAGCCTGTCTTCTAACAGTACGCATGACTATCAGCCCAGGAGTGGTGGTGCCCACAGTGAGCTGAGTCCTCTCCTCCCACACCAATCGTTTACCAAGAAAATGCACTGCAGGTTTGCCCATGTTCCAATCAATTGAGGTTCTTTCTTCTCAAGTAACTTCAGCTTGTTTCAAGTTGAAATCAAAAAGTCAAACAAACAACAACAAAAACCCTACCTAATATTTAGGCAAACCTAGAGAAGATGAACAGCAAGAGACAAGAAAAACCAACCAAAAATATAAAATAGCATGCAAATAAAATGTTATTTCAAGTTGGGTATATCCTGGCTCATGCCTTTAATCCCAGCACTCATGGAGGCAGAGACAGTTGGATCTCTGTGAGCTCAAGGCCAGCCTGGTCTACAAAGTGGGTCCAGAACAGCCAAGGCTACACAGAGAGAACCAGCCTCAAAAATAAATGTTATTCCAAACATATCAGCACACATCCTGAACGTGATGAGGTATAAACAAACACATTAAGAGGTGAATTATCGGGTTAGATCACAAGAGCAACTCCTGATTTTATAGCCTATGAAAAATTCATCTCAAACGTGAAGGGAGAGATAAGTGAAAAGTTAAGACTATGCAAAATGTTGATGGTGTTTTTCCCCTGGCCCTAGGCTCCCGGAACAATGACTCATGAGACTCAAAATATATTTACAAATACCTAGGCCATATAGCTAGGCTCTTCTCTGACAAGCTCATAACTTAAAACAACCCATTTATTCTGATCTCTATTCTGCCACGTTTCTGGTTACATCTGCTCAGGTACCATGCATCTTCCTCCTCACATCTTCACAGACAACTCCCTTGTGCTTGCCTCTATCCTGGAATCCATTCGGCCTGATGAATGTCCCACCTCCTATTTCCTGCCTCAACTATAGGCCATTAGCTTTTTATTAGCAGGCGATGCTTCCATGTAGATGCATGAGACTCCTTCTACAGCAAAACAGTAACCAAAATAAAAATAGAAATGCCAAATTCATTCAAAGTGCAATACAGAGCAAGGAAGATTAATCAGAAACAGGATTATATTGCCTAACAGCAAAGAACGAATTTTACAGAATACAAAACAACTCCATGCATATGCATTAGTGAGTGAAATAAATGCGGAAGTAAACACTCAACAAGATGTGCATCATGTTAAGTAGCATTATCAGAATGCTTAATCAAAGAGACATTGGAAAATACTCAATAATGGGATACACAACTTTTCCAAGTGGTTATCTCAATGAATATCTCAAAAAGATTCATCATGTTTTTTATCATAAACTAAACCTCAGCACCAATTTTTGTAATGTAGAAATTTTAAAAATAGAATGGGTGAAATTCCTAGGACAACCAGTGACAATGTTCTAATTAAATATGTTTTTATATAATTTATAAATCAAAGGATAAGACTAAATTAAAATATTAATTTGTTTTAATATTAATTTAATGTTTTAAAAAGTAATAGTTTTAACTTTACAAAAGTCAAGTAAATCATAAGAAAATTTCTGCAATGCAACAAATCTCCATTAGCAAGAATTTTATACTTTCATATATTTGGTTTGGGCCTTGCCTTTAATAGCTGAGCCACCTCTCCAGCCAAGAATTTTATTTTTTAAATGCACATGTTAGTAAAGATAAAGACTCTGAAATCAAGCTGGGCATTGGTGGCCTACACCTTTAATCCCAGACTCAGGGAGGCAGAGGCAGGAGGATCTCTGTGAGTTTGAGGCCAGCCTGATCTACATACAGAGTGAGTTCCAGGACAGCCAAGGCTACACAGAGATATTCTGTATATATATATATATATATATATATATATATATATATATATATATATAAAGAAACAAACAAACAAAATCTAAAATAAGTAAAAGCAAAAGCTGTGATTTAACAGAGGAATTACATTTGTGAAGGCTGTTGGAAGATGGATCCAGAATAAAAAACAAGCTACAAAAATTCTAATATCTAGAGGAAGTTAGTGTAGATTATTATTTTTCTTTTTTGGGGGGGTTGTTTTCTTTTTTTAAAGTCTTTTATTATTAATTTATTCTTGTTACATCTCAATGTTTATCCCATCCCTTGTGTCCTCCCATTCTTCCCTCCCTCCCCTTTTCCCCTTATTCCCCTCCCCTATGACTGTTAGTGTAGATTATTGTTGAATTTACAAACAGTGAAAAGAGGTTAAGGGATAACATAAAGAATTCTATGCCATTGCTCTGAAAATATAAATTGAATGACTTAATTACTCATTAGTTGCAATTCACCAAAATATAAAAAGAAATAGATAAACCAGAGTTATACATATTGCCTGTATTTCACATATATATGAAACACATACACACACACACACACACACACACACACACACACACCAATTACATGCTCTTATGACATTCTAGTTTGCTTTCTATTGTTATGATAAAATCACAACCAAAAGCAAATTAGTGAGGAAAAGATTTATCTCATTTTACAGTTTACAGTCTATCATAGATGGAAGTCAAGGCAGGAACTCAAATCAGGAGCCAGGAGACAAGCTCTGAAGCAGATGCAAAGGAAGAATGTTGCTCACTGTCTTGCTGCCTTGCTCCTTGCTGGCTTGCTCAGCTTACTTTTCTTTCTTTCTTTCCTTCCTTCTTTCTTTCTTTTTGTTAATTAAGTTTGTTAATTTTCCGTTTATTCACTTCGCATCTCAATTGTAGTCTCCTCCTTGTAGTCCCACCTTCCCTGCCTCTTACTGCCACCCACTTCCCCTAGTCCTCAGAAAGGGGGAGCCCTCCTCCCTTACCATCTGACCCCAGCCTATCAAGTCTCATGAGGACTGCCTGCATCCCCTTCCTCTGTGGACTTGCATGGCTGCCCCACCAGGGGGAAGTGATCAATGAGTGGGCAAGAAGGTTCATTCCAGAGGCAGCCCCTACTCCTCACATTATGGGGCTCACATGGAGACTGTGCTGCTGCTTATTGACTACATCTGAGCATGGTCCTTGGTTGGTGCATCAATCTCTATAGGTCCTCCTGGGCCCAGATTTCTTGGCTCTGCTGTTCTCCCTGTGGAGCTCCTTTCCCCCTTCAAATCCCTCTATCTCTTAACTCTTCCCTAAGTTACCTGCAATCTGCCCCCAAAGTTTGGCTGTGAGTCTCAGCACCTTCTTCAATCCCTTGCTGGGTGAAGTCTTTCAGAGGACCTCTACGGTAGGCTCCCATCCTGTTCCCTCTCTTCAAGAACTTCTGGTGTCTATTCTAGTTTTCCTTCTGGATGGGCATCAAGCATCAACCCTAGTATCCTTCTTGTTATTTAGCTCCCTTAGTTCTGTGGATTGTAGTGTTGTTATCCTGTTTTATATGGATAATATCCGCTTATAAGTGAGTATATACCATACGTGTCTTTCTGGGTCTAGGCTACCTCACTCAGGATGATCTTTTCTAGTTCTATCAGTTTGTCTATAAATTTCAAGATTTCTTTGTTTTTAATAGCTGAGGACTCTATTGTGTATATATGCCACAGTTTCTTTATCTGATCTTCGGTTGAGGGACATCTAGGTTGTTTCCAGATTTTGGCTATTTGAATAAAGCTGCTATGAGCATAGTTGAGGAAATGTCCTTGCTGTACAGTGAAGCATCTTTTGGGTATATGCCTGGGAGTTGTATAGCTGGGTCTTGAGGTAGTACAAGTTTGAACTCCCATCAGCAAGGGAGGAGTGCTCCCCTTTCTCCGCATCCTTGACAGTATGTGCTGACTCTTGAATTTTTGATCTGCTGGGAAGTCAAGTGTGATTCTGACAGATTTGTCATTATATGTCACTTGCCCTTTTTCCCTTGCAGCTTTTAATATTTTTTTTCTTTGATCTGCACATTTAGTGTTTTGATTATTATTATGTGGAAGGTTCTGGTCTAATCTACTTGGTGTTCTTTAGGCCTCTTGTATGTTTATAGGCACGTCTCTCTTAAGAGTGTGGATATCTTGAAGGTCTCTGCTCAGTTTGAGTGGACACCCATTGTTGGAGCTGCCTCACCCCAGTCCCTGAAGGCCTGAGATTGAGTCCAAGCTGGTAGGAGCTTGGGAGTTTTTCTGGGATTTAGCCGTGTAACCCTGGGGTTGGACCCACAAATTTCCCACACTGTGAGCTCTTGTTTGGGGTTTTGCTGTCCATCAAAGGCCTGTTAATTGCTCTGCTCTCACTAATGCCCTGCTGTTCAGATAGGGTTTGTACTCGGCACCATCATCTTTGATTTCTCTATCAGCTTACTTACTTATACACCTAGGACCATCATCTAGGGAGTACCACCCACAGTGGGATAAGCCTTCTCACATCAATCATTAATAAAGAAAATGCCCCAAAGACTTTCCTCACAGGGCAATCTGATGGAGGCAATCCCATCTTCCCATATGACTAAGCTGTGAATTTCTTCCTGAAAGTCAAGATGATATTTATAGTATATTTTACAACAGCAACAATGATACTAAAAGTAGAAAAATAAATTGCAAATAACAGAAATTCATAAATAAACCCCCCTCACAAACACATGCATGTAAGCCTACAATAAAATATTAGCAAATTAAATTCAGAAACACACACACACACACACACACACACACACACACACACATGAAAACAAGACTGTATCAATACTTTAAAGTCAGTCAAACAATTTTCCATGGAAACAAGCTCATTAGGAAACATGTGAAAAATGCAATGGATGAAGAAAATAATTTGGTGAAATTTAATATTTGTGATAAAAATTTTCTCTATGGATTAAAAATGTAGTTGTGATGGTTAATCTTGATTTTACCATGGTTACACAGAAAAATATGGCGGAAACAGGTAGCATTTACCTTGACACAGCCTTTTGAGGTAATTCCTAGGGGATTAGATCTAAAGTGGGTCCTCAAAATAGCAGTGCTGCTGACAAAGTCATGAGTGGCAGTCTGAGGTCAGCTCATCCTAGACTATTCAGGTCAAGGAGAGAGGAATTCAAGGGGGCAGGCAGAGGTCTGGCCCCTCCCCTATAAGTTCTTTTTTGAACTCCATCCCCAGGACTTCTCCACTTCCTATCACCTGCCCTTTAATTTGCCCCATTAGTTTTTAACCAACAGCCTTTCCTCATCTTACCCTTAATCCGGGTTTATAAAACCCAAAGTTGGAGAGAGCCAAAGGAATATTTTCTAACCACAGGCCTTGAAGACTCAGTGGTCACTGAGAGTCACCAGACCAGAAGCATCTTATACCCTGGCTTTTATATGCTCTGAGAATTCTCTTGGAGGATGGTTATGTTTATTATACTTAACCCACCATTCTATAAACATCTCTAGTCCAAATACTTCATGAGCTACATTTGTACAAAAGAGAGGCAGAGGCAAAGAAGGAACCCCTCCATACATGTGCCTGAAGGCCGCAAGTCTCAGAGATCTGCAGTACTTGCTTATTAGGGCAGACTTGACGCTTCATAGGAAGCAAAGTGAGGTAGTCACATCTTGACTGGTAAGGACATCAGATACCAGTCATTGACCTTCCTGTGGTCCCCTTAAATATGTGCAATGACAAAGCCAATTCCTTAACATTGGCTACCTCTACAGGTCGTCTAGATCACTGTGCTGCCCAGCCTCTCTCTCCTCATCAAAGATCCCCTGGGACACATGATTTCCAAGTGCTGGGTCTTGCAAATCTCTTCTTCCTCCCAAATGGAAGTCACCCCTTTAGAGTCATTCCTGTTCATGGATCCATAAACACAGCTCATTCCTATTTTGTAGGGCCTGAGGTACTGAACAGTCCCAAGAAAAAGAGCAATTTCTTCCATTTTTCAAATCTATGAACTATCACACCAAAGTTCCTTTGATCAACAAAGCCTCATTTATATTATTTTTTAAAGGCAGATATTTAGTTGGTTTTATGAGTCTGGAGATACAGCATTTAAAGTTATATATGGTTGTTAGGAAAGTGTAGACTGGGTAACTCAGACTGCAAGCACACTGGCCAAGCTCTGTGTGTTCCAGAAAACATACCATGAGAACTGTCTCTGAAGCTGCAAAGTAGATACAATATTGATTTTACTGAGGAAAAAACTCTTAGAAGAAAGTCCTTTACATGTGGTTCACAGAGCTGAAATGTTGATCCCTGGAAATCACTTTGTTGGTACATTGTATACACTTGGCAGTCTTCATTGGGGCACTTAATCAAATACTTCTCTGTTAAGCATGAGCCACGGAGAAAATGTACGGTCACCCACCAATATACTTACATAAATCTCTCAGTGCATGAACATCTTAAACAGAACAGAGGCTGTGCCCAGGGACTCACTAGATATTTGGGAGGAATCTGTGGTTAGATCAAACATCTGGATTTAAATCAAGGCTCTTCCCTGTCACCTCAGTGTGAGACCAGGGACTATTTATTAACCCGCTGAGCACCAGTGTTCAGACAGGTTAATGGGGGAATGGTCTTCTGTACCCAGCCCGATGGTTGTGAGGTCTGGGAATGAAAGAAGAACTTGTTAAGCCTACATTGCTCTAATTCACATTAAAGATTCTAAAAATCCTTCTCAATGTTCCCATTGGATATTTTCTATGAGAAATTCTATTTTAGCATTTGACACCAAAGGAGGATTCTCAGCAATGTGGGACAGGAGAACTGGGCCAGTGACTGAAGAGGGAGAGGTGTCACAGAGAAGGCTCTTACCTTACACATTGGTCAAAAATAAGTACCCTGAAGCCATCAAAGGTCTCGTGACCACTAAACATCACCCTGGGAATCTCTCTAAGAATGGCAGAGTCTGAGGAACGACTAGATAGAGAACATATCTCTTCGATGTGTCAGGCCCATACACAGGCATCTCCGAGACCTGCTTTACACAATCCTCCAGGCTTGGTTATTTAAATGCTGATTTTGCAAAATGTCAAATCAGTCTACTGGACATGGAGGGGGAAACCAGCTCTCTTGACATTTCTTTTTCTGTTTTATTGGAAGTCACACAGTTCTAGGTGTCTCACACAGAACATGGCTGCCAAATGGAGGGCAATAGAGGTTGGGAAAGTTCAGAGAGGAAGTAGCCCACAGACAGTAGGGGGAGCTCTAGTTTCTGGTTGTCAGAGATGAGAGGCACTTGTCATCCCACCCTGACTTCAGGTCATCTCACACACACACACACACACACACACACACACACACACACACACACACTCCCATGCACACACACATACACACACACACTCCCATGCACACACACACTCCCATGCACACACACACACACACACACACACACACACACTCCCATGCACACACACATACACATTCACACACTCCCATGTACACACACACATACACATACATAGTAACACATACACACACATTCACACACACACACTCTGAAACACACTCACATCACATACACACACTCTCATACATATACACACATACAGAGAGAGCAGGGGAAGAGAGAGAGAGAGGGAGGGAGGGAGAGAGAGAGAGAGAGAGAGAGAGAGAGAGAGAGAGAGAGAGAGAGAGAGAGAGAGAACACAAATGTTTGACAGTCAGAGCTCCAGTAATGAACTAATGGTAAAATCATGGCATGCAGAAAAAGAGAAATTTGATAATGCAGTTTAGAGCTTCAGGCAACACAGCAGATTAGTGTGTGGCTTAATCATAGTTGTATAATCTGAGATTAATTTTTAAATTAATGAACATATGAAAATGCAAATATGATTACAATAATCATCCTAACAGAAAACAAGCTGAAATAAATGTAAATGGCATTTTTCAGAGCTTTAGAATTTTGTGGTTATGTTTTTTTTCCCTCGTTTGGAGTAAGCGTCCTCATTTGCCACTGGTTACAAACTTGCCATTTGATATTCATGGCTATGAGCTCATCACCTCTTAAAAAAGGATTCCCCTGAATTGCTTAAGCTTCAGGTCCCACAAAACCAGATCAGCCCATGGGCAGGAGCATGCCCAAGCAGGAATGGATGGCGTTGGGCAGAAACAAAACTTTCACGTCATGGCACAGCTAAGTAAAGGCCCAAGCAGGAAAGAGCCACACACCGTGTACTTGGGGTACGCCGAGGACACTTGTCCATAGGAGCACAGATCCACACATATAACACAGCCCATGTCAGAAACAACCCCAGAGCTCATGTGAGAGGGTGATTCACCCACAGGGTGTAGTGAAATATACTGAGTGTTAGTTACAGCCATAAGAGTGAGGAAGGCATTCTACAAATCGGGTTGCTTCACTCGGCATGATTGGCAGCTGGATCTATTCACTTCCCAACAAACTCCGTAACTTCATTTTTCCTAGCAGCTGAATAATATTTCATTGTGTAAAACGTGACACATTTTTGTTATGCGTTCATCAGGTGATGGGCATCTGGGATGTTTCCACCTCCTAGCTCTTGGGACAAGAGCCACAGTAGACAAAGACAATCAAGTATCTCTACAGAAGAATAGCCCAAACCCTTTGAGTATATGCCCAGGCTCACTCCCAGCTGAGGAGCTTTTAAAAATTGATAACCACTGAAAGAGGGAGAATCTTTTTTAAAGGTGTGGTCTTAGAGAGAGGCCATGCTCTAGGGGCTGGCCCCAGGCCCTAGAATATTTGGGCAACATCAATTGGACTCTGTGTGGCAAAGCGGATCTTTCTGGACTTAGGGAATGGGGTGACTATGATCAAAATACATTGTATGAAATCTTCCCATTCCTTTGAGAGCTATTACTTCAAAATTACATTGGAGAAAGGCTGAGGAAGACACTGGTGTCAATATCTGGACTACGTACATATGAACACACACACACACACAGGGTGAATATGCTATAATGAAATAAACTCATCTTTTTGTATGCTAACTAGAAAAAATTATAAAATAAATCAGCAAAAATAAAATAGCCCACCATAAATTTTGGTGATTATTTTTTTCTTGATGAATATAAGAAAGCATCGTTAAGATTTTTAGCCATAGGTCTTATCCTAAATAGCACAGCTCTTATATAAAAATGTAAGATGTTTATATAAAATCATAAAATTGTTTTCAGTAAGTCATTACATCCCAGAACAGTGCTCAAAAACCATCACAGTCACTAACCATACCTAACATCTGGCACTTTATAATATCAGCTCACTGTTTTATGGACTGAAAATATTCAGATACATGGAAAATAATATGCTAATGCAGGGATAGTAGACCAAAGATAAAACAAATACAACAGCATGGTTACTACACCTATATTCTGTAGGTTGCGAAAGCTAGAGCCCAGATCAACTTCAAGGGCAGATGTGGTTGACATAAGAAAGATACAAATAAGCCTGCTAGCCAGGTCTGACGCGCAAGGCCTATAATCCCGACGGTTCAGGAGACTAACACAGAAAGAGTAGGGATTCAAGGCTTGTCTCGCTATAGAATGGGCTCAAACCTAGGCTGCCTCAAAATAAAAATTAAAATGATGGTAGAGATGTGTTAGAGTGTTTGCTCAGCATGCGTGAGGCCCTGGGTTCAGCTATAGCACAGCAGAAAGAAAAAGAAAGGAAGGAAGGAAGGGAGGAAGGAAGGAAGGGAGGAAGGAAGGGAGGAAGGGAGAAAGGGAGGGAGGGAGGGAGGGAGGGAGGAAGGAAGGAAGGGAGGGGGAGGGAGGGAGGAGGAGGAAGGGAGGAGGGAGGGAGGAAGAAAGGGAGAAGGGATGGGAGGAGGGAGGGAGGGAGGAAGGAAGGAAGGAAGGAGGAAGGGAGGAGGAAGGGAGGGAGGAAGGAAGGGAGGAAGGGAGGGAGGGAGGAAGGAAGGACGGAAGGGAGGGAGGGAGGAAGGAAGGAGGAAACGGTAGGGAGGGAGGAAGGAAGGAGGAAGGAAAGGACGGGAGGAGGAAGGAAGGAAGGGAGGGAGGGGAGGGAGGGAGGGAGGAAGGAAGGGAGGAAGGGAGGGAGGGAGGAAGGAAGGGAGGAAAGGAGGGAGGAAGGAAGGAAGGGAGGGAGGGAGGGAGGAAGGAAGGGAGGAAGGAAGGGAGGAAGGGAGGGAGGGAGGGGAGGGAGGAAGGAAGGGAGGAAAGGAGGGAGGGAGGAAGGAAGGGAGGAAGGGAGGGAGGGAGGGAGGAAGGAAGGAAGGGAGGAAGGAAGGGAGGGAGGAAGAAAGGAAGGGAGGAAGGGAGGGAGGAAGGAAGGAAGGGAGGGAGGAAGGGAGGGAGGAAGGAAGGGAGAAAAGGAGGGAAGAAGGAAGGGAGGAAAGGAGGGAGGGAGGGAGGAAGGAAGGAAGGGAGGAAGGAAGGGAGGGAGGAAGGAAGGAAGGGAGGAAGGGAGGAAGGAAGGAAGGGAGGAAGGGAGGGAGGAAGGGAGGGAGGGAGGGAGGAAGGAAGGGAGGGAGGGAGGGAGGAAGGAAGGAAGGGAGGAAGGAAGGGAGGAAGGGAGGGAGGGAGGAGGAAGGAAGGTAAGGAGGGAGAAAGGAAAAAAAGGAAAAGAGTGGACAAAGGAGAAAAGAGGGAGAGAAAATGAAGATAAAGACAGAAAGAGGAAGAAGAAAGGAGAGGTGTCATGAGTTGAACTGTGGAGAGAGGAGGGTGGAATGGGTGATGTTCTTAGAGCTTAGACACTGTAAAGAATGGCACTCAAAGAAAGAATAAGCAGGCTACCAAGATGAGACTTGATAGCCTATGACCATAAAGTGGGGAAGCAGGTCCTCCTCGGTCATAAACATAGAGGAGGGGAATAGGGTGAAAGTGGGAGGGAGGGAGGAACGGGAGGATGCAAGTGATGGGATAACAATTGAGTTGTAATCTGAATAAGTTAATTAAATAAAAAATTTTTTAAACACTGGGAAAAAAAAGAATGGTAGGAAACACAGCTGTTATAACCTACATAATTGCTTCAGTGAGTTTTTGGCCTGTCTTTGGATGACAGACGTTGAGACAAACCCAGGTGCCTGCAAGCACAAGCAATGGGAAAAAAAAATTTGCGGACTCGAACGGTGGCTCTGTCCTTGCTGCCTGTAGCCAGGGCCTCACTTCTCAACTTCCACCACAACTGTCCTTATATTTTAGAATGAGGTTGGTAATGTCTCCATGTCAGGTCTCTTGAGAAGATTAGGACTGTGAATGCTCTTTACAAACTTAAAATCCATGAAATGTGAATCCTTCCTCATTGTTACCAACTCGGAAAGTCGTATTTACCAAAATGAAGAGCGGAGCGCTTAGGTCCATGGTCATCTGTACAGTGAACACAAGTCAACGAGCCTTTATGGACCTTTGTTCGCTCACATATGAAGACATAATTATCTTGGAAAATAATCGTATGAACAAAAGACTCTTTCCTCAGCTTCCCGCGTAGCTAGCACTATAGCTCTGCGCCACCAGGCCTGACTAGATGGTCCGTGCCTTCCTTTTATGACTTCAGATCTATATTCACCATACTCAATCTTTAGCTTGTGAAACCCGTGTGTTTATAGTTATAAAGAAGAAAATCCTGGCACAGGTAGTCTGCGCAGAATCTCTACACTCCCAGGAGAGTGTCAGTGCAGGCATGGAAGCAAGCAGGGAGAAAGCAAGTGATTACAGCATCAGCTCTAAGCCAGACTAAACAAAAGCAGACTTGCCTCAGTTCTCTCCCACTCCTTGCCCCGTAATCCATAAATAAGTGCAGTGAATTAACTACAGGAAGACGCCAGAGTGTAATCAAGGCAGTCCTACACCATCCGATGCTAATGAGGTCAATTGCCCTGTAACCCAAAATAAACCACATTTAGAAAAGTGTTGAGAAACTACAAGACATTTTTATTGAAGAGTTTTAATGACAAGATGAACGAGATTCAGTCAGCTTCTTGACATTTATTACAGATTGCAAGCTTTAAGACCCTTGATGAGAAAACCTGTGACAACCAATGAGACATTGACTCATTGCCCTGTGGCTCACAAACTTACATCTCTATGGCACATTGTGGCCTCCTGGGTGCTTACTGGACCTCTGGTGTTTGAGAACAAAGTTCAAAACTTTCCACAGTTGATTAACACTTAATTTTTGCTTTGGAAGTTTCACATTGATTCTTTTGGACAACAAAAAAGAAAATATTTGGGATTTAGGTTTCCTTTGTTCTGTGATTCTAGGCTCAGATTCTGAGCCACATGGCCTGGGTACTGGTCTCCATCCAGAGCTCTTCAGCATGCGACCACCATGGCCCAGATGCTGTGGTTGTCACTTCTACTTCATAAAAGCACAAGTGTCTGTCTCCTCAGCTGCCATAAAATTTAGAAGTGGGATCCTGCATAGTGTTCCTTACAAAGAGTGGGCTGGACGACCTTCTGTGTCCTGTCAGAATCCAATAGCAACTTGGGTAAGAGTCTCCTGAACTACTCATGCAGGGAACTGTGGTCCTCTTCTAAATAGCCCATGTGAGCAAATCACGTGAAAGAATGCTGTATTGGAAATAGCCATAAAAAAACACCCAAGAGCTGACTTGAAAAAAAAAAATGGGAAAAGTCTGTCAATAGAAAGTTGTTTTGCTTCAATGGTAGAGTGCACGGTATTCTTTGGCCCTAGGTTACAAAAAGATCAGCTGTCACATCTGGCAACACTCCCAGCATCAGTCTATTGAGAAGCTCACTTTGTATTGGTGATAGGAAAACAAAGCCAGAAGAGGTATAATTCTAAAATTAAGAGTGGGCTCCATAAACAGGTACCAGGCTTACCATATAGACTAATGCATGGTAGAAATGACCATTTAAAGAGATTAATAACCACATCATGAATAGACACGTAAACTAATGGAACAAAATTATGTATGCTAAACAGGATTCATAGGATAAGCCAGAATGTGGTAAGTCAACATGGCAGGCCTGTGGGGAGAATCACTACCTTCTCAGCTGTTCTGTAGCCAGAGGCAGCCAGTGGCCATGTGCCAGGGCACTCCAGCATAGATGGGGAGTTCCCCTCAGCTCCCACTTTTAGCATTGCTTCTCTAGTGCCAAAAGGACTGCTGAGCTTGTATACCTGAGCAAAGTCTCCCAAATATCTTCCTGATGGCCATGCTTCTGAGGCCTTGGGCTCACTGGCAGCTGAGCATTCCCTCGGACAAGGAGACCAACCAGCCCCTGCAGAGACGACTCACATCCCTACAAAAGCACAAAGCAGGCTTGGGACCTTAAGGGTCCCTACTTCTGGACTGGAGCCAGGCACGAGATGCATCTGATTTCCTAGACTCCTGAGAATTTTGTCTCTGAACGCTGTCTTATGTGTTGGCCCCAAACATGGTCCATTTTTTCCCCTGGACATCTGGAGAGAGGAAGTGCTTGGTCTAGTTTCTGTATATTTTCGCTTGTTCTCTGATGAAGAAAACTCAGATTTAGAAAACTAGGAAAAACTGTTCCTCAAGCCTCCAGACGTAGGGCTGGAGACCTGCACTCCCTAGTTCGTGACATTTCAGGTCACTGAAAGAAATGGAGTTGGGGGGGGTTGAGATAACATGGCCCTGACAGTCAGTCACCTGCTTTTCTTTGAAAATAGAGCTGTGGCTCTGAAGTTTGCTTCCTTTCAGAAATGGCCAGTTTCTAAATGTTTCAACACTAGAAAGTCTCCAAAGACGTATTTTGACAGATTCATATGCAAAAATACCAACACATAGGGCAGTATAGACAAGAAACATCTGTTTGTCACAATTCTTGCTGGCTACAAGTCTGAAGTATGGCCCATGACCGTCAGCCTGTTGGTGAAGGCCTGTGGTGGCTTGAATAGGAAAGGCTCCCATCCGTTCATGTATTTCAGTGCATCAGAGAATGGCAGTACTTGAGAAGGACTGGGAGGTGGGGTCATGTTTGAGTAGACGTGGTTTAGTTGGAGGAAGTATGGCATTGCGGTGTCCAAAGCCCAAACTAGGCCCAGCGTTGCTCTTTTCCTGATGCCCGTGGGTCTGGATGTGGACCACTCAGCTCCCCTAGCACCATGCCTGCATGCACCCCCACCATGTTCTCCACCACGATGACAATGGACTAAACCTCTAAAACTGTAACCAGCCCCTATCAAATGGTTTCCTTTGTAAGAGTTGCCATAGTTGTGATGTCTCTTCACAGCATTAGAACATTTACCAAGATAGGACCTCTCCAAAACTTGTGTTCATCCTTCATCCACTCTTGCTGACTCTCGAATGACAGAGAGACAGAGAGAGAGAGAGAGAGAGAGAGAGAGAGAGAGAGAGAGAGAGAGAGACAGACAGACAGACAGACAGACAGACAGACAGACAGACAGACAGAGACAGAGAGACAAAGAGACAGAGACAGACAAAAAGGATAAAGAGAGACTAAGATACAGAGTTGGTCCTTGGTGCCTCTTTTCTTAAAAGGCCACTAATTCATCTTCAACGTCTACTGTAAGTCTTACTCTAGATGACATTTAATCAGAGCCTAGGCCTCTGATATATGAAAAGGGAGTACATTCTCAGGGTTAGAAACAAACAAAAAAAGTCCTGCCCTCTAGAGTCTGTCTTTTGAAATCTTTCCTGCCTGAAGGACTTGGGCAGACCCATGAAATACAGACAGATTAAGCTGTTCTGACCCTGTGACTGTCCTGTCATTCAATTCTCTTTCTTCCTAAGACTATGCATGGTCTAACTCAGTGACAGGTGGCCTAAAGATCTGAACATTAAGAGAAGGGTTCCATGCCTTGTAAATCACCAAATGGGAAGACCATGGTGCAGAGAGTTGTACAAAGTACTTGTTCAGAAAAGTTAAAGTGCAAAAAAAAAAAAAAAAAAAAAAAGATTAGGAATAGAGAAACCTAAGACATTTCAATTGACCCAGATTTAGACTAAGACATTCACAGAGAAAGAAAAGCAAACTATTGAGTTGTTAAAATGTGAATGAAGGATTGACAACCTGATCAGAGTCGTATAGTTTATAAAAGAGGGAAGGGGATTTCTCATCGGCTGCGAGCCTAGCTCTGCACGATGTGTACCACTAAACAAATAGCATCCTAAAGACAAATCCTGTAAGCCATCCAAAATATGGGAAAGGGGAGGCATCCAATCAGGGTCAGATATCCCGTGTCCTTTATAAATACATGCTCAAGAGTCCAGACAAATATTACATAGTAAGGTGACTTGGATTTGAGTTGTGACAGGCCTTTCATGAGTCTTGGATAACAAGCTGAGTTGGGAAGGGCCTCTCATGGGTCTTGGATGGCAGGACAATTTGCCTAACCTTTTTAAGGTTATCTATCACATGAGAAATTGTCAATGGCTCTGCTTCATAGGCTACCAATATTCTGTGGCTGACACTCACACAGCATTGGATGAGGCACCAGCCATTAAAGTCACTGATGCCCCTGGATGGCTTAGATAAAATATTACCAACAGCTATGAATGACAGCCACGAATGCTTAATGTGATTGGGTCTTGTGGTTGCTTGCTGACACCCCTGGAATTAGCAATTGAAAAAAAAAATGCTTCAAGTATTTTCAGGAGAGGAAAGAATTTCTAAGTGGGAATTTCATTCATCTGAGAGTGAGCCAGGAGCAGATTCTTCCGCTTGCTGTTGCTCTTCCATTCCCACGTCTTTCTAGGGGAAGTTCTACTGTCCAAGCCCACATCAAAGCAGGCTGAGAGACACAGACGCTGACTGGAAACTGGCAGCTGGGGTCAACTCTTTCCAGGGCCGTCGGCCTTTCCGGTTAGCATGCAGGCACATTCTTAGTGCGGATATTCACTTAGAATATGGAGTCCAGACAACACAGAATGTAGTAAGTTCACTCTCATGTCATTGCCCACGTGTCACAGTACTCTCTAGGCCTTCCTCAGATGTGCTCTGTGGCCTTGTGCTAGAGACTTTCTCCCCGTGGGCTTCCGGAGGAAAGGCCCCTCCATCACAAGGAACTCGGCACTTCACGGTTGGAAACAAGCCCATGGTTCCTTGCATGGCTCAGTCATACCACAAGCATCTGGACAGAATTCCCTTCATCTCCAAGAACCTGAATAAATCTCCAAGCACCCCTCAGTGTCCCGAAGTTGACAAGTCCCAGGAAGGCCTCGTTCTCAGTCTACATCCCAAAGTCAAGGCATGCTCTGTCCTTTACGTACAATGGCCCGATTCTTGCAGAGCACTTATCTGCTTCAAATCATCTCCTGTGTAGTTATAGTTACTCTCACAAACCCAGCCTGAAACACACTGTCTCCTTTTTGTTTGAAGTTGTTCCCTCTAAGGTCTTAGTTACGCAGAGTCAGTGTAGTCTAGAAACACACTACACACAGCCTTCCGAAGGCAAGATCTTCCTTTCTTTCAATAGTTAATATTGTATGTTGATAAATGTATCTCCTCACTAGTCATCCTCAGTCTCTTGGTGTGGGTAACTCACCAATTCAACTCCACCACAAGTACTTATATGTGAGAAAATGTAGGCCTTGCAGAGTTCAGTACAACTGGTGGTTTCTGGTATTCACTATGGGTTTCTCCCCAGGGATGGGGAGCTGGGGCTGTAACCAAAGTCAGAAAGGGTTGGGAAGCAAATAGTCTAATCTCGGCTTCCTCTTTTGGGCTACTCATTAAAAGGTGCCTCAAGATTGTAGGAACAAAGCCTTAAGAAATGTCATTCCTGTTGCACACAATGGTAGATGAAGAAGGCAACCGATAAAGCCGATATGAAATAAAATGTCTTCCCAGACTCGTGCCGCCGTTCACGTGCTTGCTTAGTCATCCCCTCACCTCACTCCCAGGAACTGATTGCACAAATGGAGGACACTCTGCTCTGGCGGCCACCAAAGGCTCAGAGACAAACAAATGACACCCCGCACAATTGTAGCAGGTGGGCACACGGAGTTACTTGGAGGTTAGTGCAGAATGCAGAAGTGCTGCGAGGGAAAAGTAGTCCTTTATTTTATTTTTATTTTTTTGCTTTGGTTGTGTGTGTGCATGCACACGTGCACACACACATACATGGACGCTCACATGCATGTGCACAAGTGCTCCTACATACACATGCAAGTACGTACACATGAGTACAGAGTGTCTGTGGCATCTGACAGAGTCCAGTTTCCTGGAACTTTACAGAAGGGTGAGAGCTGCTGTGCACTACTGGGAGCTGACCAGGAAGAGCAGCAAGCGTTCCTAACTGCAGAGCATTTCTTCCCGCCCTCCCTGCTCCTTCCTTTGTGACCCTTCACATGATCTCCCTTAGGGAAAGGACCATGGCTGCTCCTGAAGAATTCCCTGATTCCTGCTCCTTCATGTCACCTGCCTGACTCTGGCTTCTAAGCCTCTGGCTGGTGGCTTTGACTGGCAGAGCCTGGACCCAGGAACAGCAACCACACAGTGTAAGAAGTTGAGCAGGAGGATAGATGTGTCTGCTCCATGGTGGGAGCTCTTGTCACACCAAATGTCTGTCCACTTCTCCTCTCCTCCCCACACTTGCAAGCTGTGGGAAGCTCTTAAGTCACCAAAAGAAGCAACAGCAAAGTGTCTCAGGGTTGGTTCCGCAAGTGCCTCCATGATTACCCTAACACTGCACAGTTCCTGATTGTGTGGGGTCACTTCTTTCTCTCCACAGTCTGTACTCTCTTGAGTTCCTTGATCTCTTTATTGTTTGAGTAAGCTCTTCAGAGTTAGTTGTGTGCACCATTTCATCTTGCCCTGTCACGTGGCTTCCAGCTTTTGGCTCTAGTCTCTATCACAGAAAGATCCATTTTAAGTTTTATGCTGTGGGTGGCATTCCTGGTGGCTGAAACCTGCCCATCAGAGGTGGCCAGCACCACCTATGTCTTGTCCAAGGATTCTGAAAAGCAGGTCATATGTTTCTGGGGCTCTTCCTGGAAAATAAGGAAAAGATCAACAGAGCCAACGAGCCTTCCTGTTTGTGTCTGTCTGCCCAGGGTGGAGTCGTTGTCCTTTTCTGAATGACTTATTGAGACCAGAGGGTGAAGGTGATAAACTCAAGCAAGACCTCTTCTACAAATTCCCGCTCTCCCTGCTGGCCACTGAGGAGGCCAAGTAGTCCAGAGCTCAGGGAGGTTCCATATGGCTAAACATAAGGATGACGGTATGGATGCCTACTACCTCCGCTCCCCCCACATAGGTCCCTCACAGTGCATACACACTAGTTCCTTATGTAATCATATGTGCCATCATTTTGCTTTTCTTATACAAATCATTGATTTTCCAAGTAAATTTTATTGGCTATAACATCAGTCATTCATTATACAGCTTCTCAGCTTCGGGTCTGCTCTGGCTGCTTCATTATGTTTCTTTGTTCAGACTAACATTGTGCCCATGGGCCTGTCTTTAATTCTTGTAAGTCTTAATTATTCTTACACACACATACACACACATGCACACACACACATATATGTAACATATATACACAAACATGGACACAGACACACACACACACACACACACACACACACACACACACACACACACATATATATATATTTACCAGAGCAGGCAGTCACACACATACACATATGCACATACACACATATATGTAATATGTATATATATACAAACACACACATATAAACATACACACACACACACACATATATATTTACCAGAGCAGGAAGTCACACACACACACACACACACACACACACACACACAGAGTGGAGAGAGTTTTACAAATGACCTTCCTTTTATTATCATTTTTATTTTACATGTATGAATGCTCTGCCTACATAGTGTGTACGTACATCATGTGAGTGTCTCACAAAGGCCAGAGGACTTTGGAAGGCATGAAACTGGAGTTACAGATGGTTGTGAGAGCCACTGTGCAAGTTCTGGGAACCAAGCTTGGGTCCTCCGGAAGAGCAGCCAGTGAGCTTAACCACCAAGCCATCTCTCCTGTCTCAACAGTGACCTGACAGGACCAAATGCTCCGATGCATGGTGAAATTTAGGGTTTGTAAAATAAAAAATATGACCATCTCTTCTTATTGCCAGTGTTTTCATGCATCCTTTACAAGACTGATGCATCCATTGTTATTACAATGGTAGTGGCCCCTTATACATTCTGTTATGCTAAAGGTACCTATTATACAATCCAAGCTCCTATATAGTAAATTCAGACTAATTTAAAGAGCAACATTCCCCACTCGCTCCCACCTGTCCCTGCCCCTTCCTTGTGTAGCTCCCAGAAACAGAGAAGCTTCTGGTGACGTTTACTGTGTTGTACACCTTCCTGACGCTGTAACAAATGCCCAACACGATCAGCTTGTAAGGAAGAAAATGTTTTGTCTCACCACTTCAGAGATTTCAATTTATGGCTACCTGGCCCTGGTGCTTCAGGTCTGGGGTGGCACAGTGAACTATGCTGCCTCAGGACAGAGAAGGCCGTTCTGCTCATGGCAGACAGCGAGCAGACGGGGGGAGGGGGGAGGGGGAGAGCTTCCAGGGCCCTCAAATGCCACTCAAGAGTGCATCCCTGGTGAACCCGCTCCTCCCAATAAACTTTAATTCCTAATGGATCCTATCTCCCTACAGTACCACAGGGGACCAACAGTCACCAACGAGCTTCCTGGGAGTATCCACATCCAAGTTAGAGCATTGATGTGCTTCTATAAAAATTAGACCCACGTTTGTTCCAGAAACTGTTTTGTACCCACCAGGGAGAACAGGAACCTCACACTGTTGTCCTGTCACTATTTGCCTGCCTGCATGAAAGTGTCTATTTCACTGGTCTCTAAAGGGGCTGTCGGGACAGCATGTCACCTATGGCACCCTCATCGTGGACTCTGTAGACCCTGACATGCGGAGGAAGTAGAAAGCAGCAGAAAATTCTGCTTCTAACTTCCAGAATCACACTCTGCCACTTAATGAGCAGGAGACACGGCACCTTCCATCTCTCATGCTCAGAGGCCTCTTCACTCTGTGGACAGGCTGTTGAGAGCCCTCTTTGTCCAGCTTGTTTCCAGAATGGGCCTTCCATCCCTCATCATCCTTTTGTTTATACCGCAGACCTGACACCTTAAGCTTTCCAGTCTTTCAGCTCAGTGGAGAATCACACCTTCCATGGGGCGCATGGGGCGGGTGGGAACGGGTTGCTTCTCAGTCTCAGTCACTCCCTGACTAAGGTCAATGGACACTCCTTTTCACAGCTTCCTGAACAGTCACCTCGTCCTTTAACACTACTGAAATACAATGTCTCTCTTCTTACTGCCCCAGGTGTTCCTCAGCCATCTCAGACCACCTCACAGCTGCCTCATACTCACCCTAGATAAACCCAAACCCAGGGGATTGAGGGCACCTTCCCTCGCTCACTTTTATTGTACACAGGACCTCACAGATCATCTGGCACCTACCAGGTTTTCAGCAAACACTGCTGGGATTGGTAGCTATTACATACATGGCACAAACAGATCCAATCTTCACCCTCATGCAGCCTTTTGCGTGCATGGCGATGAAACGGTACAGACTGTCAGACTGATTCTTATAGGAAAGTCCTGTAGAGGAGAGGTGCAGGTGGTGGTAAGAATGTTTGTTCTGAGCCAGACATCTCCTCACAAATCCAAACCCAAAGAACGAAGGGCTCAATAAGTGGAAGGGGAGCTGGAGAATGAGGAGCAAAGACAAAGCTGATGTTTTAAGAAGAGACACGAACGTTCTCTCATTTCTGGAAATCCGAATCTTCAAAATAATTTCTTTTCTTGCTATATATTATGTTTATTAAGACGGTGTGGCCCACCCCATGTTCCTTGAATCCTCAATGCCCTCACTGTGAACTTTCTACCGTAATAGTAACTCCATACCCCCAAACACCATCTTCTACAGGTATGCAGCCCAGCTGAAGGACATAATTCAAGTGCCCATAGGTTTACAGCTGCCGGTATCCAGATAACCTCTGGCTTAAGATTAATTCTGCTTTCACATCCCACCTGGCTAGATAACCTAACAGAGGCTCTCTCATTCCATGACCTCCAAATCCCTTTGAAAAGCAAATGTATCAGTGAGTGCTAATTCAGTGAAGTAGACGCCTCATAAATCTTTTGAGAAAAGATACATTTAACACAGATACAATCTGATACAACATTGCAAAGCCTTTTTGAGATAGATTCAAAGACCATTTTCCAAAAATGTAATGCCGAAGGATTATATGGGGGAAAACCGAAACTCTAGTGACCCCAGCTTCTTACAGGTCAGGGCAGATGACCAGGAGGCTGCTGCAGTGACTGACAGGCAAAGCACGCCCTCTCAGCTCCTGCCTCAGGACAGTGCTAAGAAAAGTGGCTTCTCCCTTTCCTTCACTTACCAAATGACAAGAGGTCATCTGTCTGCCACTCTTGAAATCAACACAGCGAAAAATGCTGATCCAGAATCTGCACCTTCTAAGCAGAAGAAAATGTGAACCAAGAAGAGCTTAGGCCTCCCTTTGTACCAGGCACCCAGCACAGGGATGGGATGTCAGCCACCAGACCAGAGCCGAAGCCTGTATCATCACTCCTTTTTCTGGCTTGCTTCGCAAGCAAGAAACCCCAAATATACCTCGATTTTATATATAGAACTGCACCCAAGCATTTATCCTTGATCAGCATTTAAAGTATGAATGCTTCTCTATGCTTTTTTTTCCTTTTTAGTGACTCTAAAATACATGGTTTTGTTGTTTTATTATTTATATAAGAAAACTATCCAAGAAAGATTCTCATTCTCGTAGACAAATTCGTCATCCTATATTTATATTGCATATTTATTTTTTTACAAAATTCAACTCTAATTATACTAATTTTAAAGTTCTCCTAATTCACCCTTATCTGACATCAAGGCTTCAATCTGACCACCATTTGTCTATGCAGATATATTTCATTTATCTTTGTTATATATCTCATATTCTGAATTAACAGCAAATGGCTCCATTATTCAACAGTGTTTAAGATGTCAACCTTTGCCCTAGTTATGCTTTGCTCATCCTCGACCCTTCCAGTGTGTGTCAACTCTGATTGATTACTATTGACCTTGAACCTACGTTGAAGAAACTCAGAACTCAGTAGGAAATATAGGCAAGTAATGACTATGGAGTGCGGTAACCGTACAGGCAGAAGCGTGAGCAGGTACAAGGAGAGTACAAGGTGCCTTATCACTGGAAGAAAACAGTCATATGATGTCTCGTTGTCCCATGATCAACATATAATGAAAGAGAGGAGATAGGGCTCTGCAGATAGGCGTCAGGACAAGAGGAAAACAAAATTACTCATTTCAAAGGCCCACAAGTAGACAGTGGTGGGAAGAAAAAAACCTCCGTCCTAATACAGAGAGAGACAAGGGTGGAGGTACAAACAACTATGATATTATTGAGAATAGTGAATCAGTACTTGCAATCCTGGGCTGCATCTCAAAGACAACAGATGGCTTCTGAAAAAAAGCTAATTAGGAGAGTGACAGAATAGAATTCAGACTTCATAAAGTCACACAAATACTGTAGCAAGTAACTTTGGAGACACTGAGCTTAGGGGGTTGTTCTAACAACACGTACATTAATGCTAAGAGCTCTAACTGCATAATTACATAACACCTGTAGAAACCCCTTAAAGCACTTAGGGTCATTGTAATAGGACTAGGGGATTGTCTATGGATGAAGGGATTTTTTCAATGGGCAAAAGTAGGCTCAACCCTCAACATAGCATAAGACAATGGGCATCTGTAGCCAAGGATCTGGATGGCAGCCAACAGGAGGAAGTTACGCAGAAAAAAAAAAAACTGTTAGTAAAATTAAGAAATATACTTCCTAAAAACTGCCCAGGGCATTGAACGTCATTGGGATAATAGTGGATAAGGGACATGATGAGGTGTCAAGGCCGATCCTAGAGTGAGAGGGTTCCTGTTAACCTGACGTCAGCGACGGGTTTGCTAAAGCTGGGTTTTCTACACTGGTGCATATTCAGTCCTGGGAAGAGGCTCAAGAGCCTGAGGAAAAGTTCGCTCAAGAATTTAAGAGTTAAGATGAAGAGCAGGTAGCCTCACATCAAAAGTCTTGGGAACTAAAACAGACGGGACTTGTGCTAGAGGTGGGAAGTCAGGAGCCTGCGTCTATAAAGACAGCAAACTAGGCAAACAGCTCTAAAGGAACTAAAGAAAGGCAGCTTATGTAGAGTCTCAGTGTGCAACAACAAGGAGGGATACTGAGCAGCCAGTTGAAGGTGCGGATAGAGCCATAAAATAGTGTAGGTCCTCAACGTGCCCTAAGGAGGATTTACACTTCAAACTGTAGACTAGAGTGCAGTGATACACAGAACAGTGAGTGAAGCAGAGAAGGCCAACACCAAGAGCTGCTCAAGGCAGAGGGAATGGCATAGGATCAAAGGTAGCAGGGAAGTCTGGGAGAAGAAAAACAAAATTTCCCTTGAATTCCACCGCCAAGGCTGTTCATGACCTTGGTGGGAAGCAGACCCACTAAATAACCCAGACAGGATGCTCACTAACATCTCTGCAGACACACTTTTGCTAATCACCCAGCCCAAGTTCAGGCATTTATGAGAGATGCCAGAAACAGTCCTGCATCACTATTTAGGCCGAAACAGACACACTTCAAAAGAGTTCATATCATCAATAACTCAAAGCCTGTCAAAGAAAAATTCAACCACTTTAAAGAAAGCAAGCAAAATCTGGTCATCTGAGAGGATAACAGTCATGATTTCCAGACTCCAACCCCAGCTTCCTAGACGCAAGGCGCACGGTGCAGCAGGAAACTAAGGAGTGCAGCAGGAGGGTGAGGGTGGGGAGTGGGATGGGGGTGTGGGGGTGAGCATGGGAACCAGTTAACTTCATAACAAAGTCCATAATGTCCCAAGGGATGGAATCATGAGACAAAAATGGCCATTAGAAATAGTCTCAAGAAATTAAAAACTAGATGAGCCTAAGAGGACAAACTGAAGGTATAAAAAATTCAGTGTGGGCTGGAAGAGATGGCTCAGAGGTTAAGAGCACTGACTGCTCTTCCAAAGGTCATAAGTTCAATCCCCAGCAACCACATTTTGGCTCACAACCATCTATAATGAGATTTGTATACATAGTAAATAAATAAATCTTTTTAAAAATTCAATGTAATTTCTAGAACTAAATACAGAATTTGCAATAAAAATGCAACTGGCTAGGGTTTGCAGCAGATTAGCAATTGCATGCAAACAAAGTGAGAGTTTTAAAGCACACAGACTCCTCAAGGAGTAGAAACATCAAGAGGCTGGACATACTCATGCAAGGGGACCCAGAAAGGGAGAAAAAGATTTGAGATGATGCCTTTTTCTGAGCTTTATATTCCCTCACATGTAAGAATCTAAGTGAACACAAAGCAAAACAGATCATGATAAAAACACAGACACCCAAATATAAAGAAGAGGAAGGAAAAAAAAAAGGAAAAGCAACCATGAAAAAAGAAGCAACATTACATATAGGTGCCCAGGGATTTAAAAAAAATGTCTTTCTTTCTTAATGGACATATTATAAGCCAGATGGAAATTAAAGAATATCTTTAATGTACTAAAATAAAGGACCAGCCAAAAACTCTATGTCCATTGGTTGCTCTTCATAAAGTTTAAGTAAGGACATTTCCAGAAAAATGAAAGTCCAGAGAATTTATTCAACTTTTTTTTTTTTCTAATAGAAGTCCCACCAGAACTAAGGTCATGAATTGTTATGGTGATTTTTCAATTTTTAATAATGCAAGGTTCTAAGGTACCCCCAAATAGACAGCATTAAGTTAGAATTATTTAGGGGTCAAGCGTCAGTTCATAGTCTGCAGTTTGTACTAAAGTGTCAGGGAACTGTTGGACGTCAGCCAGAGGAACAGAGGCAATTCCATGGAGCTTTGCGAGCTGGCCAACTGTGTACGTGCTACCCAGATTCTGACGCTGTTGCCTGTGTTATGGGATTCCCTGCACTTCACACTCAGTCTTACAATTGAGCAGGATGCCGGACACACCAAGGACCGGAGTACAAAATGAATCACTCAGTGAAAGAAGCGTATTCCTATGGGGGGAAGTTCATACTGTGAGGGGGGCCAGCGTGGAAAGGAAATCCTGAGGTATGTCCCCATAGGTCCAGGGATGGGTGAGGTCACGGGTTCACAGGTGTGGCCATCCCCACAGGAGATTGCCCAGGGCTACACCATGGGCTCCTGAACACCTTCCTTTCCCACAGCTGCTGGCCGTGACCCCAGGCCTGGAAGCTGGGAATTTCTTCAGAGTGGAAGTGAAGGCACACCTGCTCCCCAAAGGAGACAATGGATATTTGGTTTCCAGGCACATTTCTTTCCAGAGAGAATTGTCTGAGTAGAAGAGGGGGAAAAAAACTAATAAAGCCTGTGTGTAGCGTGCAGAGGGAAGAGAAGCCTGAGTTATGAATGGCTGGGCTCTCCCTTTCATGTGGCTGACTCGGATGACTGACTTGGCTGCTGGGAGCCAGAGGAAAATCCTAGTGCTTTCCAACCTGAGTCTGAGTCTCTGGAGTACCCCAGGTCTGGGCAGCTCAGTGAGCCAGGCATCTGGCTATTAAAGTAAACAGGCCTGTGCTGGAGAGATAGCTCAGTGGTTAAGAGTACTGACTGCTCTTCCGAGGGGCCTGGGTTCGATTCCCAGCACCGACAGGGCAGCTCACAACTGTCCGTAACTCCAAGAGCCACAGAGGCTGAAGTTATGACTTCTGGGGGACACTGATCTTCCCTCCCCAGGCCCTCATGCTAGGAAGCCCTTGCCATGATAGTTTACCTGCACCTCATCTTTCAAACATGAATCATTTGTATGTGCTGCGAACTTGCCTCAGAGTTGTTCTGAGCAGTATGTAGCGTTGCCTCATTCTTCCTGCATTTTGATGTGCCTCATTTAATCTCACACACCTTCTCCCTGCTGTGCCTTTCCCATCTGTGGTGACCACTAACCAACTCTGTTCTATATGAACGATCTAGTATCCATAAATGAGACAGAGGGGAGGACATCCTACTGGGACTCTAGGTGAGAGAAGCATGGGAGAATAGCAAAATAGAAGGATCTAGAGGGTCCTAGAAACCTACAAGAAGAACATTATGATGGGCAGATCTGGGCCCAGGGGTCCTGCTCAAACTATGGCACCAGCCAAGGACAATACGTGCAGTAAAATTCAAACCCTTACCCAGATCTAGCCAATGGGCAGGACATTCTCCACAGTTGAGTGGAGAGTGGGGTTTGACTTTCACACGAGCTCTGGTGCCCCATATTTGGCCACGTCTCCTGGATAGAGAGGCCTAGTGGCACTCAGAGGAAGGATAGCAGGCTACCAAGAAGAGACTTGATACCCTATGAGCATATAGAGGGGAAGGAGGTCCCCCTCAGTCACAGTCATAGGGGAGGGGAGTAAGGGGAAAATGGGAGGGAGGCGGGAATGGGAGGATACAAGGGATGGGATAACCATTGAGATGTAATATGAATAAATCAATAAAAAATTTAAAAATAATAAAAAAAAGAAAGAAAGAAATTGGGATTTCCATTCCAGCACATTAGACGGCTTTTGCTCCTCCTCCTTGTCAACGTCAATCACGGCAGTCTCGTGGTGGCAGGCACTCTGGTGGCTGGGCAGACCTCCCTTGCTAGAATTTGAGCTGCTTTGTCACAAAGCATATTTCTCCATGCTTACTCTACCTCCTGTGTTTCTTCTTGGTTGAAGCTCACTCTTTTTGCTTGCTTTTTAGTGAGTCTTGCATCGTCATTGTGAGTCACATGCACTCCCTTCCAGCCTGTGCTGGGCTTTTCACCCCTTGACAGCGTCTTCCCAAAGCAGAGGTTTTTAATCCAAGAGGAGTTCTATTCTTCATTGTTTTCTTTAGCTACTTAGGTATTAGAGTTGTTTACAAAGAATCTTAGCCTGATGGAGAGGTTCAGATATTTTCTTCTCCGTCTTTCCAAAGGTATTTGGTTATTTATTCATTCATGTACTAAGGGACATTATGTTGAAGCTTGATTCAAACTCCAAGGCCCAAAAAATTCTCTTTCCTCAGCCACTGTTTTTATGTTTTTTAGAATCTCATACACAATGTTCTGATTATATTTACTCCTCTTCCACCCCTAGCTCCTCTCAGATCCATTCCCACCTTCCTACCTACCCTGTATCAGTCAGGTTTCTATTGTGACGATAAAATACAATGACCAAAAGCAACTTGGAGAGGGAAATGTTTGTTTGACTTACATAGCCAGGGTCACAGTTGATCACTGAGCAAAGTCAGGGATGGAGCTCAAAACAGGACCCTGCAGGCAGGAACTGAAGCAGAAGACTCACAGGAATGATGCTTACAGGTTTGTGCCCCATGGCTTGCTCCGCCCATTTCTTACACAAGCCAGGACCACCTGCCCAGAAGTAATATGGCCCACAGTCTGCTTCTCCCTTGCAAATAAATCATCAATCACACAGTTTCCCAGTGGCAATTAGATGGGAGCACCTTGTCAATTAAGATTCATCCTCCCAGGTAACTCTAGCTTGTGTCAAACTAACAAAAAATCTAATCAGAATAACCCACCCACCCCTACATGTATGACCTCTTTTTTAAGTTATTTTATTTAATATTTATACATGCTTATAATACGTGTATTCATTCCACCCCCTGCTATGCCTCCTCCAATTCTTTCCCTATTCTCCCCTCACTGTTTCATCCCAACTTTTGTGTGCTTTCTCTATTTTTAAAAGATAACACTCATTGAGGCCATGTAGTGGTGTGTCTGGGAATGGGTGTGGGCCAATCTACTGGGTCTTGGGTGGCCTTTCGGGGCCTGCATCCCTGAAGAGAAGTGACTCTCCCTCTCAAAGCAGCCATCGGCTGCCAATAAAGGGTGCTGGTTGCCCCTCCTTCGCTCAAGCCAGACCTAGCTTTGTTTGATCTTGTGCAAGTCTAGTGCACTCAGCCCCAGTCATTTATGTCTGGGCGAAAGGGTACTTCCTGGACATGACAGTGCGACTGCAAACGAGCCTGTGGCTGATTTTAGTTAAGCTCTACATGCTATATGAAAGGGAAAAATGTTGTATACATGGATACCAACTTGTTCTTGTTATACTTGCTGCGAAGTTCATAGCAATACAGTGCCACATCCTTTTGATTGTTGTAGACTTTAAAAGTGGCTTTCAGCCAGTTAAGGATAAATCTTCCCATGTTGTTTTGTTGTGGCTTTGGTTTGGGGTTGGTGGGGGGGGGGGTTGTTTTACTGAGTCTTTTGAAGTTTTGTAAACATTTTAGGATCTACTTTTAAATTGGGGGATGATGCTGAAGCTACAAATTCTTTTGAGGAAATTCCACTATTTGTGTAGATCAGCAAATGGCGATTTCTTTTTAAAAATACGTGAGCATGTCATATACACCCATTTATTTTTCAAGTATTTCCAGCTGCCCACGTAGCATTCCTAGGTGCAACCTCATTAGTAATCGACAGGAATGTGCAACCAGGTGAACTGACACATGAGTGTCAATTAAACCATTTGTGGAGGATATTCTACAGTTCTCTTGGATCATTACCGGTTTTCTTTTTCCCACTTTCATTACTGAGTAAATGCTGTGCAATGCCTCAGGGTAACCATGCCTGTTTCCCATGCAGTGCTGGAACTTTTTTTTTTTTTTTCAGCATAAAATGTGATTGATGCCCTAAGACTTACTGCCACCCAAACAGAGTTTCTGATTTCCTAGAAAAAAATCATACCATTGTCAATATGAAGTCATTTCTATATGCATGATAGCATTCCCTGCTGTAAACCCTACTGTTTTAATAGTTATTTAAAAGCTTTTTTAAAAATTCATATGTGAGGACTCACTATCAAATTCCCCATGTCTTCATTAATTATTGTTGTTACACGCACATAGTTAAGCACACTCACTACACATTCACTCACATACACACCGCTTACCTACTGCACACAGACACCTACATACACATGTACACACATACGCACATGTGCACATGCACACACACACACACACACACACACACACACACATACACACACACCCTGCTGAGTCCATTGCTTGTATTCTATTTGCTTAGGACTAAATACCCACTTGGGGTAGGATAACCTATCAGAGTGTTTATCCCTAAAGAAGGCATATTCTGCCTCCCCCCAAACCCCCCAACCCGAGCAGCCATTAATTGCCTGTAGCTCTTCATCTAGGAATTGGTCCTCGTGAGATTTCCCCAGCCACTTTGGCATGTCAACTAGTGTTGTAATTGCTATGGTCTTATTTAGGTGACAATGGTGTTGAATTGTCATGGGTACATCTTCACTGTCATATTAGAGAAGACGTCATCTTGCACCGGGCATTCTGGTCCTTTGACTCTTACAGTCTTCTGTCCACCTCTTCCCTTATATTCCGTGAGCATCGGGTATAGGACTTGTGTTGTCAACATGCCATCTAGGGCTGGGTACCTGATATTCAGTTGCCATCTGCATTTTGATCAGTCATTGGTTTCTGTAGTATTACCCATCTGCTGTAAAGAAGCCTTTTTTTGATATGTTGTGATAGCTACACTTGTCTATAGGCTTAATGATATGTGTTTAGAATAAAGTTATAAATTATATTGGTTCAAGAAAAAGGCGGCAGAAGGTTCTCCTCCTCACTCTCCCCATCTGACTTCTCACAGACCTCCTACATCCTGTCCTCCTCCCAACTCCATGTCTACTATTTCCTTAAAATAACACGTTGAGTCCAATTAGTGCTGCCCATATGTGCATGTGTATAGGGACAGCCATTCGCTGGACCTCACACAACTCTCTGGGTCACAAGCTCTGGTTCTCCATGCCCCATCAGCTGCCAATAAATCCTCAGCTAAGGGTAAGTTGTGTAATCTCCTCCCCAATCCGTGATGGAATGGTGGCTGACTTGATCTTGTGCAGGTTTTATTCAGGCAACCAAAAACCCTTATAGGACCATGGATGTGACGGTCCTGTCACATCCAGATGACAGGTTACTCAACGCAGGAACTGAAGCAGAGACCACAGAGAATGGCTCCCTAGTTTGCTCCTAGGCTTGCTATGAGCAAGCAAACTCTTCTTTAAATTTTCAGATTATTTTCATGTTTGAGTATTTTGCTTACATGTACATATGTGCACCCGTGTGTGTCTGGTGGTCTTGGAGACCAGAAGAGGTCATCAGGCTTGATTCCATGTGGAAAGACAGAATAAAGACATTATCTCAGTTTTCATAAAGTCTTTAAGATTTTCATTGTACCCCAATATATTGTCTAGTTTAGAGATGCTTTCATGACCTATTCTATTGTGTTTGATTGAAATATCCTATAGATATATAATAGGTGCATTAAATCTGTGGTGCCATTTAACTCTGATGGGTTTTGTTTTTGTTTGTTTGTTTTTGTTTGTTTTTGTTTGTTTGTTTGTGGTTTTTTTTTTTTTTTTTTTTTTTTTTGTCTAAATGGTCTGTTGGTTGGTGAAAGTTTACTGTAGCTGGGTTTGTGTCTAGTTCTTCTATCTCCTTATTGAATCCACTCTTTTATATATTGAATTATTTTTACTATTCCTATTAGCCATTTGTGTTTTCTCAGATGTCAATAAGAACTTTAATCCTTTCTTCTTTAGCTTCAGTTGGGTGTTTGTGTCCTGAAATACTTAAACTCTTTAAGCATGTTTTTTTAAACTCTGTCTTGGGATTCCTTTGCATTGTTCTCATCAGGGCCCATTACTGCAGCACTGAGGCCCTCGGGAGTAGGGTGGATACACTGTGCTAGCTTTCCATATCTCTTGTGGGTTTGGGCAGGAGCTGGGCATCTGGAGGTATGCTGCTGGCTATGCCTTTGATATGAAGTTCTAGACCATCTATGTTGAGTGATTGCTTTGTTCCGGTTTTGGTTTTATTCTGACTTGGCTGCCTTGGGGGTCAGGTTGGAGGTGCTGGAAGCTCAGTCTTTTGGAAACTTAGTGTTGATTTGTGTTGGAAAGGCTAGGGTGATTCCAGGCTGGTAGTCACGTTGGGATCACAGGCTTACTGGCTGCACAAGGCCTGATGAAGTAAGACCCAGGAACTAAAAATCCGACAAGCAGAACCAAGGGGGTTTAACAGAAGTAGCCTTTAGCTGAATCATGGATGTGGCTGCCTGGGCAAGGTCCAGGGGAAGATGACATATTTACTGACAGATTTTATTTGATTACTTTTCCTGATTTTATTATACTGGCTTAAATTTCTAGTGCTATGTTTAATAAGTATGTTGAGATCATATGTAGTCCTGATCTTAGCAGGGAAGAGATATTTTTATTTCTCCACTAAGTACTATGTTAGCTGGCTTCTTGTAGTTTTAACAATTTTTGTCAAGTTGAAAAGTATGAATTATCTTTCATTGATTTAACAAAGCTACTATGATAATTGATTTTTATATCTTGTCAATTTATTTTCTTTGTTAATTGAATAGAACCATGATTTTTGTTATTGAAAAATATTATAGTACATTGCAATAATTATTATACATTAATTTTTTTTAGTTTTTATGTCTTGCTGAATTCTATTAGCAAAGGAATTTTGCATTTATATTAAGATATACTTTAGTTTCTTCCCTCCCCCTCCCGTTCCCCCCCCCCCCACACACACACACGTCCTTGCCTGGATTTGACATCAGGTAATATTTTTTCACTATTCAGGTTAAAGCATTTTCTCCCTTACTCACTTGACCAGATTGCAAAGGACTGATGTGGGTGCTGATTGTTTTAGAATGCTCTCCAGTGAAACTTCCTGATCTTGGAGATCTGGGGAGGAAAGCAAGCCAAATTCAAGTTTCAGGGAAAAGAGATTAAATTCTCCTAACAAACACAAGGCTCCTCATATTTAAATTGGGTAAGGTCTGGTGCTGTGTGCTTCTGGGGCCGTGGATGCCTATCTTCTATCAAATTCACAAGGTTAGTGTTGTGTCTAATGTTCCTCAGGTCTCTGGCGCTTCATATCTTCAAAGTCAACTAGAGATCGACTTTGATTAGTGCTTCAACATTGTAATTTATGTCTTACACCTTTTGTGCTTTAGCAATCATATGAGAGACTGTCAATTTTATTGATTTTTTTTTTCTAAAGAAATAATTGCCTTCTAGTATCCTTGCTTTTCTTATTGTTATGTAATTGAGTTGAGGGTTTTATTCCTTCCTAAAATATTCATTAAGTAATAAAAAATACCAATGTTGTTTTGACATTATTCTGTAAGTTTCTATGTATTATATACATCCATTTTAACTAAAATATGTTTTTCAATTTGCTTCCTGTCTTAGTTACTGTTCTATTGCTGTGAGCAGACACCACAACCAAGGCAACTTTTCTACAAGAAAGCATTTGATTGGGGTCTTGCTTACAGCTACAGGGGATCAGTCCATGATCATTATAGTAGGGAGCAGTCGGGCATGGTGCTGGAGGAGTAGCTGAGAGCTTTACATCCTGATCCACAGGCACCAGGCAGAGAGAGAATGACAGAGAGAGACAGAGACAGAGACAGATAGAGAGAGACATACAGGCAGACAGAGAGAGACAGACAGAGATAGAGAGACACAGAGACAGACAGAGACATGCAGAAAGACAGACAGGCAGACAGACACAGAGATACACAGAGAAACAGAGACAGAAAGAGACATACACAGAGATACAGAGAAATAGAGAGAGAGAGGCAGACAGAGACAGAGAGAAAGGGAGGGAGGGAAGGATGGAGGAGGGAAGGACAGGCAGAGGGAGAGAGAGAGAGACAGAGACAGAGAGCCTGATGTGGGCTTTTAAAACCTCAAAGTCCACCCCTAGGGACACACCTCATCCGAAAGTCCACACCTCCTAATCTTGCTTGAACAGTTCCACTAAACATGGACCAAGCCCTCAAACATATGAACCTGTGGGGAGCATTCTCATTCAAAGCACCGCACTTCCATTGGGATTTCCTTATTGAAAAATTCATCGATAGCTTCAATTTTGCTTCGTATTTAATCAGGTGAAGGTTTTCATGTTGTTTTCCTATTGTAGAGCCCTAGTTTTTACTTTATTGTGGTTAGAGACTAGGCTGTACAATTTCGAGTTTGCTAAAATTGATGCAATGCCTATTGTGGTCCAGGATAGTGTCTTGATCTTGATAAGGTCTCCACAGCTGGCAGGAACGAATGTGTGCTCTCCTCCTCTGAGGTAGAGTGGATCCTTTTATTCAGGAGTGCAATGACTTCTGTGACATTAATAATGTCCCGATTTTTTTTTCAGTCAGTTACAGAGAGGTTTGCTGAGGTTCCCTGTTATAACTTTAGTGTGCGTCCTCATTTTATTTCTGCCAGCTGCTCTTTGTGAAGATTGTAGTTGCTTTCCTAAGTAACTAAGTAACTGTCCTAAGACGGCTAAGGTTCCTTGGTGAGCCTGCCCTGTTATCATAACAGCTCAGATTTGTTTAGTTGCCGTGTAGAGATCTTCTTTCTCACTAGTAGTTTGCTTCCCTTTGATGCCTGCTTTATTTTATAGTCTATAGTCACTCCTTTCTTTTGTGTGTGCTTTTTTTCTTCTAACTGCTTATAGAGTTATATTTAAAATGAGATTTTTGGCAAGGGGGTTACTATTCGCTCATGCTTTCAATTATAGTCTGAGAAATTTGAACTCTTGCTACTATATTGAAGTTCTATATCTTAGATTAGATTATATCTATACCTTAGATTAGAAGTTAAGGCTTGAATATGCAATTTCACTTTTTGTTGTATATTCTCTTGCTACTCACTGTCCAGCTTTCTTTTCCTTATATTTCTACGCACAGTAAGGTTTAATAAAAAAAAGAATTACAGTTCTGGAAATCCATAGTCTTTGTTAATTTTTTAGCAGTTCTCTATGTATTACAGACATCACATGACAGTCTATCTGCGTCATCATGTTGCTTGTTGATGTAAAGTCTGGAAAACTTGATGACTTTTAGTTCTTTCCTAGCCTTCATCGTGTCCCTATAGCATGGGTGTGGTCAACGCCCATGTGAGGTGCACCAAGGACCTCAACTGACAATGTCACGCCCGGCTTCACTTCCCACAATTGTTTAGAGCTCTCAACAGAGAGTGGCGTTCAAGTGTCCGTCTTTGTGGTTTCTTTTCTATTTTCAGAACTTCCTTAAGTCAATCTTGCAAGGTGACTGACATTCCTAGTTTCCTTCTGTGTGAGAAATTTTTTATTTCCACCCTTCTGGAAGCACGTTTCAGCAGCTCTTCTATGCAGCACTTGAAAAAAATGTGTTGTTTTCTTCTGGCTTCTGTAACCTCTGATGAGAAACCTTCTAAAATGTGAATTAAATTTTCTACTTTAGGTGCTGTTTTCTCTGTTTTTGAGGTGTTTTCTTGGTGATTTATTTTTAGAAAATGGATTATGATCTTCCCTGGTATGGATTTCCTTAGGTGTGTCACAATTAAGCTTCCTTTAGTGCCTCAAAGCGCTTTGGTTTATGTTTTGCTAAAATTAGGAAGTTGGAAGCTTTCATTTCTTTAACCATTTTTAGGCCTCCCCTTCCTCAAGCATTTACTTCCATACTGATGAATGCACAGAGTATACAACCAGCCCCTCCATTGTACTCTTATCTGCTACCCCCTGGTCTCTTGTGCTCCTCTTCTGTTTCTTGCTGGTCCTCTCTCTCCTTCCAAACAGTCCTTTCTTCTGTTTTCATGTCACATATTCCATTATGTTATTCTTTTCCCTCACTGTCTCTTTAGATCTTTTCCTCCCCTCTCATGGTCTTGTTTTCATATTCTCTCTCTCTCTCTCTCTCTCTCTCTCTCTCTCTCTCTCTCTCTCTCTCTCTCTCTCACACACACACACACACACACACACACACAGAGGTTCATAGGACAGTAAGTATGAGATCTGCCCTTATATGATTCACTTAGCACAGTGATCTCCAGTCCCACTGGAGATCTTTCCACAAATGTAATTTCACTTTACTTTGAAGTCGAATAAAATGTGAGTATCATCTTGGTGTGTTGACTCAGAATCCTTTGGGTATACATTTAGGAATGTTTCTGTTTTGTTTTGTTTTGTTTAAAGCCACCACATTGATGTTCATAGTGTCTGCTAATTTACATTGCTACCAGAGGCATCTATGCATTCCTCAATTCTTACATCTTCAACAGCATCTGATCATCTATTTTCACATAGTTTTCCATGCCTTGCTTCTTAGTATTGAGAGTAGTTTCTGGATGGAACATGGGTCATCAGCTTATAAAAATTCTGCATCTTACTGAAGTTTCCTGCATCAGCTAAATGTCCCTGTCATGACCATGTCAACACAGCTAGGTAGGGAGGTCACTTTCTTATTAACTCCAGGTGTGGTGATGCTACTACTGATGGTTGGGGGTCTAAGTGTAGGAGTTTAATGTACCTGGCCTCTTCTCCAAAGAATTGAAAATAAAGGCTCACACAGACTTGTGAAAGAAGCAAGGAAGCTTTGTTTGGAGAAAAGCAATAGCACAGGTCAAATAGATAGATGGTCGAGACTGACAGAGGGTCACAAGGGAGAGAGTACCCCAGGGCACAGATTACTGTTCAGAGATCTAAAGGGATCTATTGTTTATGGGGTCTAAAGTAAGGGGGCTATTTACTAATGGGGTATAATTTGGATGGTTCCCTGTTTATAGTGCTAGATTTAGCTATACAATCACCTCTCTACTATGCATGTTCCTTCCTACAATGCATCTGCTTTTAATCATATGCACTCCCAGTTATGCATAGGTGTAAGGTGATAAACGGCAGAGTCTCTCTAAAAGGCTACAAGAGGACATGGTTTTGCATTCAAAACCAATTCAAGCTGGATAAGTGCTTCTATCCTTCCTACCAGGATATGTTGGGAGTACACTTGAGTATAAAATGTCTATATTTTATTGTTGCCAGGGGTCGGGGAGCTTATATGATTGTTAAAGAGACTGGAGTGTGTGAAGCTTGATACTGGGGGGGGCAGTCAAGGAATTCTGAGGTTACTAGGTATATCCTCTGGAGCGGGGTGTATGTACACACTTTGTGGTAGTAAAGAAAATAGTCTGTCAAGTGCGTTATTGCAATCAGGAGTGTGCACATAACACCAAACCAAATGCAAGTCCCAAGCTAAGCTGCCTCCTGCACTTGCCCATCTCAGTAAGAACACTTGTTTTATCTTGTTTTCTTCCACTAAAACCCAAGATATGTGGGGTATCTTTTAAGTAGTTAGGAGCTGTGGTTTCCCAAAAGATCTTTCTTGGTCACAGGTGCCTTCCTAAGTTAGCAGAATAGACTTGGCTATTATTTCTCGTAATGTTACCTCCATGGAAGTTGACAGTTTCCTTGCTCTGGCTGAGCAGTGGTGACATCCCAAATCCTTGCCAGATCTTTCTTAGTGCAATCCTTGAAAGGAGGGAAGGGAACACCACAGTAAGACTCAGATGGAGAAGAACCTCGGCTCGCCTGCATAGCTCTCATCTCCCCCTTGGGGGTTGGCCTTGTGATGGCCCATCAGTAGTGAGCGTCCCAACTCCTCACTGATCACACCCCACAAGGTGACCGGAGAATCATGATACAGTTGTGGAGACTTTTGACACCACTGGCATTGAAGAAGTTGGCACAGATATTTTCAGAACTTCCGTAACATTGGACTACAGCCAAAAGATCATTCCCTAAGGATCTCTTGGTAGGGGCCTAGGGGGATGTTTTCCTGATCCTCCATCTTTTCATCTGCTCCCATTAGGATTCCTAGATTGTCAGCTTCATCAGCTCCAAGCCCAGAAAGTATGAGAAAAAAGGAAGCTTGTGCTCTTCTCATATATGTCATCCTTTGGCTGAGCAGCCTTAATGTCTTTGACTGATCTGTCTTCTTTGCTCTAGTTTCACCTGTTCGCCTTATGGATGAGGCTATTGAGGGTAGTTGTTCTTACTGGAAAAGCGCATCCTGGCCTGTGCCCCGAAGTAAATGTCCCAACGTCTGTCTTTTAATTGAGGTCAGAGGCTCTTCCATATCCATATCTATTAGCACTGATGATCTGAGAGCTATGATGACGCTTCTTGATCCGTATCTTCTGTATTCTGTCATCCCCTGAAGTCTTTTCTGCCTTCTATTAGAGTAATTGGATGTTTGTAATGGCTTTACTCTTCAGAAAAGAATTCATTTACATAGAAATTGAGTAAAGAATGCCTGTAATCCACAGCCACTTTTCCTTTTATTAATACTTTACATTAGCTGATGCACTTATTATAATTAATGAGAAATTGTGTGTGTGTGTGTGTGTTATGAATTTTCCATAGCTTAGTTTTCATCATCAAATGCCTCTTTTCTTTCTCTTCTCAGTTCCCGGCCACAGAAATCACACACTATTGCAGCACATCAGCATGTCTCCTTACATGCCTCTGGCTCTCAAAGTTTCTTATAATTCCCATATATAATGACCTTGATAGCTCTGAGAAATAGTTTCAAGTGTTTCATGCAATTTTATTCTATTAAAAATTATCTTGTGTTTTTCTTGTGATTAGGTAGGGCATTAGTCATCATATCACCGGACCATACCACCCCATGCATGTTATTAACATGACACTTTACTCTTGGGTAGGACCTCAGTCATCATGTCAAGGTTAGGTTTAATGAGATTTCTGTATATGCAATATTTTCTTTTTCTTTCTTTCTGTACTACATGAGAGGAAGTCATTATGCAGGGAAAGCACAAAATCATATAGATTTGTGCTTTGCCTTAACAACAAAGGCAGTTTTTTTTTTTTTTTTTTTCTGCATAAGAAATTTGTTTCTTAGCCCCTGTCTTAGTTTCTTCTCCTGCGGCTTTGATAAAAGTACTCTGAGGAAAGAAAGTTAATGAGAAAAGGGTTGATTCTGGCACTTAGTTCAAGAATGTAATCCCTCATAGCAGGTATGTCAAGGGGCAGGGACTTGAAGCGGCTGGTCACATCACAGTCATAATCAGGAGCCGGAGAGGGGTCAATTCATTTTGCTGCTCTTTCCCCTTCCTCTCTTACACTGTCCAGGATTCTAAGGCAGGGAAAGACGCCACCCACAGTGGGCAGGTCTTCTGGCCTCAACCAACAAAATCAAGAAAATTCCTACCAAAGGATGCCATTTGCTTCTCTCTCTAGTTTCACCAAGCTGACATCAATAGTCATCAGCATTCCATTTTTATTCACTTATCGTTATCAATGTAGATAGACTTTCCCATTGCATATCTGTTTACAATCCAATATTACTTTCTTTGTTCGCTGCTCAAACAGTCCTCACTTGACTATGACTACAAATCAATTCTTTTGTGCTCTAAGAAATACTCTAACTTGCTGTAAAGTTTTAGCTCATGATGTAGTTTACTTTAGTGACTTCCCCCTGTGTCCATGAGAAGAATAACTGTTCTGCTACTGTTGAAAAATGTCGGGTAGATAGCAATTGAAACAAATTAACTGATGGCATTGTTCTGATCAGCTATGTCTTTAGTTTTTGTCTGTTTCATGTGTTAGTTCCTGAAAGAGCCGTAGTAACACAGCCAACTATCAGAGTGTATTTGTCAGCTCCTCTTTGCATTCTTATTGAACAGTATGTCGCATATTTTGATGTTGTTGTTGGTAGTTAGTTGGCTACATGTTAAGGATCACTGTATCTTTTTGGATATTTTAATCATTATAGAATGTCCATGTATATTCATGTCAAAATTAATTTTGCCTTGGATTTACTTCCTTGAGATTAGTTGGTTAATCCAGCATCATTTTGATAACTATGAGCATTGAATAGCTTTTTCCATTCTTACATGTTTAATTTAGCAGTGTCTATCAATATGATGTGGGGTATAGCTGATTTTGTTCTTATCCATTGCAGTACATGCTCCTCACTGGTATATTTAGGCCATTAAGTGATCATTCTTAGATTTGAATTAGTGTCTACATTTTTGTGCTATCTTCCATTCCTTATAATTATTCTGTTTTCTTTTTTGTTGCCCTGACTTTTTATGAACTTCTGGTCTTTATTATTAATATGATCTAACTCACTTCTCTTCCCTAGTCTCTAGATTTTATTTATATTGAAAATATTGTTCCTTTGGGTAATATCTTATTTCTTTTCTCTATATAGTGAATTTTCAGATGTCTTTCAGGTCTTTTACTGACAATGAGTTGTCCCTAACTCTGTTTATCTAAGAATGTATCTACCCTTCAATTTTGAACGATTACTTTAAAGAGTATAAATTTCTGGGTTGCTAGGTTTTTTTTTCTGTTTGACTTGGTTTTAAATTTTTAAATACCTGACTCCATTCCATTAAGCTTGGTGTGTTTCATGTTTCATATTACCTGAATTTCCTAGACCTTGTTTTGATGCCAATCAAACTTTAGAGCAATTGAACCTTATTGCTTTGTTTTCCTTTCCTCGCTCTCTTTCCTTTCTTATTCTTATGTTCCAACTATGTGGGTTAAATCTTGTGATATTGTTCCACTGCTCTTACGCAGTTGCTTACAGATTTTCCCTGCTAAGCCTGCTCGCTTCTGTGAGTTCTAACCATCTCAGAAGGCATACCTTCTCCTGCCTTTTTCAGTCTGAAATCAAAAGACATAATTTTCTTTCCTCTTTTCATCTCCCTCTTTGCAGTGGCTGCCATGATGGACAGCTTACCTGCTGTGTTGTTTATCTTCTCAAATCCCAATAAAGTTGTCCATGACATATGTTCCATGTCAATTTAGAACTTCTCTTATTAACAAGACTAAGAGCCTACAAAGTGAACCCAATGACACTGTTCCATATTGGCTGCCATTTTCTTTTAGGAGATTGAATTATTATAAGTATTTATATTATAAGTATTATAAATTAATTGTCTGATAACCCCCAAACAGTATGCTTATTTTTCTCTTTGGATGCTGTTTTCTCTCCCATTTTAGTCTGTCTTGTCATTTAATTGTTGGTGAAAACAGATAGCAGCTGTCAAGAAATAGGAACAGTATACCAGCTTGAGATTTAAGTCTGTCTTGCTGGGAGACAGGCTGACTTTAGGATTTGCCATCCTTTTGGGGATCAGAGGTTTTAGGTTCTCTTGTCTTTGTCTTTTGTTTTTCTGGGATTTCTCATCAAACTTACTTTTTTAAAAGTCTAAGGCCTGTAGCTCTCTTCAGTACATAGCCTCGCCCATTGTTAATGTGTTAGAATCCCACTGACATAGAGACAGTGGCAGGAAGAGGAGACATGCTCTATAAACCCGTGGCTAACCATCTGCCTTAATGTTTTCATGTATTTGTTTAGGGAAAGAGTAAATGTCTTTAACAGTCAAAAGATAAAATATTTCTCATAATACTCCAAATTGAATCATTATTAAGTCATGGCTATGTCTACAAACTAAGGTAATATTTAAAACATTAATATTTCAATTCGAATGAGAAAAGTGTTATCCACATTGCCAAAGAGGAATAAATCCTGGAAAGTGTCCTGGTTCACTTCTATATTGTTGTTAATAAAACACTGAGCAAAAACAGCTCAAGAAAGAAAGGGTTAATTTGGCTTATGAATTATAGTCCATCATCATTAAATGAAGCCAAAGCAGGGACAGTGTTGCTACAGTAGGCTGGGCTCTCCTATATCAGTTGGCAATCAAAACATGCCCTACAGACATGCCCACCATTCGGTAGGATGAAGTCAATCATTCAGTTAAGGTTCCCTTTCCCAGAGATTTCAAGTTGGCAAGCAACATTAGCCATTTATTATAGGGATGTGTTCTTACTTTCAGAGCACAGGTGAAAATACAAGGAATAGGCAAGAAGCTGTACTGACAAGTTCCAACTCCACAAATACTGAAGAACCACTTATTATTACCATCATCATCATGATCATCATCATCACCACCACCACCACCACCACCACCATCATCATCATTATTTCTTAAACACATGAAGATAAACTTCTGACTTGAATTAGAATGACACCCACACTTGCCCAAAGTATCAATCTCCTCTCCTTTCTCCAACTGGCCAGCCGATTCACTCTCTGAGATAAACGACCACAACCCTACAATATGCAAGCAATTCATGAAGCTAAATTCTTACTTAGGGTAGCCAATGGTTTAGTATATACTGGGCAGTAGGCTCTTCCTGGTCTGCAAGCATCTCCAAAGTCCTTGCTGTCAATGATGTCAATGATAACCAGACAGATGGGCACAGTGCTTCCTTCTCTGTCACATGCCATGTCAGAAGCCCCCCTCCCCTGCAAAAAAAAATCAAGCTAAAATTTCAGTATATACGATCTTAGCTTCACAAAAAGGTAGGGTTAATTTAGACAAATAAAAGGTGTTTTCTTTGAGCAGCTACCTGGCAACAGTTTCGAGGTGTTCTTTCATAATGGTTTGAATAATTGAGTACACCCTCCACGATACAAGATCTCCAGGCTGATAAACAGAAATTGTGTAACACTAATTTGCTTAGCCCTGAGTCATGTTTCATGTTTCCTCCACCCTTCTTAAAAAGAGAGAGAGGGGGGTGGTGAACCAAAATAGTCACTAAAGGATCTAAGAAATGGTGATTGACCTATAGATTTTGACTGACACTGATGGAAAGGACTTTAGTCTTAAAACTGCAAAGCTATTCTGTTTCTGCAGCAGCAGGGATCTTGATCAGCTGTTGGTTTTAAAGTTCATCCAGCGGCACATTCTGTTATGACTCAAGAGGGTTGCTAATGGCTGGCGTTCTCTTCAATCTCTCATAAAATTTAAGGTAGAGACAAGGGTTTGGGCAAACCATGAAGAAATCCGATGAAATCTTTCTAACTGAACAGGCTTGAAATCAGTTTTTAGAACAATACTTTGTTCTTGACCCATCTAAATGGTGATTTAATTTATTTTTGAGGAATATCTTAACTATGAGCAAAACTTCAAGACAAGGAGTGAGGCACCCTAGCTCAAAGCCAAGGGTACAACATAAAATTAATAGATGAATCCATACAGCTGGTGAAGTCAATAGATGCTTCAGTTGTCACCGGAAGCAGGGTTCTAAATGTAAAGTCCTGCTGATGCTGTACCTGTCACAAGAAGTCAAAATTCTTTGGCATGCCTTTTTGCTTTTATTTTTGGTACATGTCAATAGTAACATTAAAAATTTTTTTCTCTGTGAGTGTGTGTGTGCATGACGTGCATAGTGTGTTTGTGTGAGTGAAGACACTGTGGTGCACGGAGATCAGAAAACAACCTTGGTTCTGGGTCCTCACATCCCGCCATTTTTAAGATTGCAGGGGGGAGGGGGAGAGGTGGCAGGGAGGGTATTGCTAGCCACTGGATGCACCAGGCTAGCCCGCTGTTGAGCTTCTTAGAGTCTCCCATGGGAGCCTCCCATTTCACTAAAGGAGCACTGGGATTATAGATCCATGCTACTGCACCGTGGGTTTTTGTTTGCTCGTGTGTTTATTTGTTTTTGTTTTGTGTTTATGGGTTCTGGAGATCCAGATCTCTTGCTTGTGCGCAAGTTCTTTACCCACCTAGCTATTTTCCCAGCCATATTAGTAGGGTTTTCCAAGGAATCTGCATACCGCTTTTCAGGATGACTGTACTTATTAATATTCCCACAAAGAACGGCCAAGACCTCTCTTTTTCTTTTATCTTTTTTATAACATTCATCCTAATTCAAGTACGGCTTATTGTGACTTTAATTTGCGTTTCTTTGATGACTTGGCATATGAACATAAAACTCCTGTGTTCATTGCAGCACTGTTCACAGTGGCCAGGTTATGGGATCAACCTAAATCTACATCAGTAAGCCGGTGTATATGGAAGAGGAAGTGCATTTGCATGATAGAACACTGATCGGCCATTTAAAAATATGGAACCTTATCATTTGTGGTAAGTAAAAGATATTAGGGGACATCGAGTAAAGTAAGCCAAGCACAGCAGGACCCATGGTCGCCTGAGTGTGATGGGTCCACATGGTAGCACTCGTACGCAGAGTTCAAAAGGCTCAACCTGTCAGTAGAGCAGATTGTGCGTACAAAAGGCTGGGGAGCCACTAGAGAAGGCTGGTCAAAATTGTAGTTAAGTGTCTGCGACATCTTTCTGTTTTCTAGTCAATGTAAGATAGCTGTGGTAAGCAATATCAGAGGGAAGAATTCAAAGTGTCTAGAAAAATGTTGACTTTTTAATATAAAAAACTTAATGAATGTGTGATGTGATCGATATGCTAGGAATTTGGTTATTAAATATACACATGTATCAAAACATCACACATTGCCCCACATACACAGAACTATGTGGTAATTAAAATATAGATGTCAAATTCTAAAGATAAACTTAAAATGTAAGTATTTTTAAAATAACATGTTTTGTGAAAAAAATACTTTTAAATTTATAACTGAAGAATATAGCACGTTCTAAGGACAGCTTACTAGACGCTGGCGTTTCTACTAAGGACATAAATGAGGATAGTTTGGAGAAAGGGCTGCTGAAAGCCTCCTGTCTTCCCCCCTGCCCCCAGGTATAAATGGGGTGTTAGTTCCTTTCAGGTTTCAAGAAAGGTCTCAAAAGATAATGACAAGAACTTTAAAATGGGGACCAACCACCACTATCCCAGTACTGAAGGGCTTGGAGTTTCAAGCTAAGAAAGTTCCAGAAGCACAGGAGGATTTTGTTCCCTCCAGAAGTTGAGGAGTGTTCATCATTCCAGTGTCAGAGTGATGATGATGTCAGTCAGTTATCATAGAGTGGTCCCCAGCACCAGTCACTCTTCAAGTCTCCTGGGTCATAACTTGAGCCTTTCCCTTCCAACCTGCCTAGCCCTCTGCAGATGTCCAACCCCCAATCTCAATGCTAACCATAGACAGTCAGTTGAGCATATCCAGGAAACCTCTGCATCAGCAGCTATCCAGCCGTGCACTCTGTCCTCCCTCCTCTGCTCCCCAAGCCGGCCACAGTACTGCCCCTTGCTAAGGACATGCACCTACAAGTCTTTCCTCACTTGTACTGCACTTTTCTTTTCTATTAACACTCATCTCTGTGAGGTTCTCATCAACATAAAAACATGTTATCGTGCCCATCTGAAGACACACACGTACACACACAAGCACACACAGAATGTGTGTACATCTCCCAGATCTTTCTGCTCCTATTAAGGAGCTTCCAGAGCTTTCTGTCCTCGCCTTCTTCTGTACTGATATGAAAGTCACGTTTCTGTGCTTAGCATGTGAGAATTATTCATTTGCAGGCAATTAACAGTGTCGTTTAGTGGAACACCATGATCAAATATCACTCTTGATCTTCTGTGCCACATTTGACACATTTAATCACTCTCCTCTAAAAATATCTAAATTGGCTTTTAGGTAACTCTATGAATCTTGCGAGTCAATCTCCTGTTAATACGCCTCAACTCTGCAAGCAGGCTCATATTAATTATCCCGAGTATTTTTAGAGCTGTTCTCCCAAAGAGTTCCTGGAGACACCTCAGAGCCTGCCTCTTCGGCTTTGCTCCTTTTTGACTGAAATCAAAGCACCAGCTAATATTATGGATGACTGGACATAGCTAGGTCAGTGATCTTGTTCACAGACTGGAGCTTCTGTAACAATCCCTGATGAGTTTAAGGAACCAGGAAGTCCTAAAGCTTTCCGGAGTTTTTAATGCATCACCTTGGGGAAAGTTGATGTACCAAAAAAAAAAAAAAAAAAAAACAGTGACTGATAACAGTAGGATGGACAGTTGGCGGCACTCTGTGAGTGATGCTGTCCAACCAGATTCTGAATCTCATTGCTATACTGTTATTAAAATGAGTGCACATCTAGAAAAGCCACTGACACACGTCAACGGCATTACACGGAGGCCAGGTGTCTTCATTCGCATCCTGCACAGTGACTCGGCTCTGTCCTCAAAAACAACGTTGTTCTCCATAGAAATGGACCAGATTTCTCTCAACAGCATATTCCACCTCCCCTGGCCTGCACCAAGCAATGTTGCCCTAAAGGCGTTATAAACTGCCTCCAATCAGTGCCACCAACTGGTGACCAAGTCATGAGCCTGTAGGGGGACAGTTCGCATTCAAACCACAGGAGAAGGGACAACCACAGAGAAGTCCTTTTCGTCCTGTCCTAGATGCATGTGGCATCAACACACTACAGGGCTGCTGATAAGGACCATGGTCACCTGGCTCAGATGCTAGCTCCCATTTTCTCCGCTGTGACATCAGTAGGTTGTCCCTTCAATGAGCACTCATTTTCTGAATGTCACTTATTCTCTGTGAACTGCATAGGCCCAAGGACTCGTGAAGAGGGTGAACTTGGCCCCAGAAAGGTAACCTTCGACTGCACATACATTCCCACAGGCAGGCTGTGAGTGTGACCTCTGGATAACCCTGGGGTTTAGACTAAGGATGGGATTCTCCCAGCCAGCAATTCCCAAAGGAATCCCAGGTTTATAGGGAGGGTGTGTCTGCAAGAGATTCCTCCCAGCATGACTACCTTCAGATAACCAGGAGTCCTGAAAACGTTGGCACGCGTAGAAATTAAGGCTGGGTCCTTCGCCTGTGCAGCTAGCTGATGCATGGCTGGCACATCTCAAGCAGGGAAAACCATGTTTACAAAGGCAAAGAACAGAAAAAGTAAGAGCAGAGGCTGTCCATCCGGTGGCCATGAGGGTGAGGGTGGAATCCGGATGGGAGGGATGGGAGAAATTAATGATGAAAGTAACAATGCTTCTAAGAAAGGCACTAGCCTGGGCTGGAAAGACTCTTCAAACGCAAAACAAGCTGATATTCAAGAAAAGAGAGAGCCATAGCATAAGAAGGAAGAGAGAAAAGGCCACTGCAGGCTGTAGGGTTACGTCACTCACCCTCCACCTCACACTCCCTGAAGGGCTCATGGTGGCACCCTTCCTATCCTTTCCATCCTGCCATCGGCCTTCAAGCCCAGTTGTCTGTCCAGATGACCTCTGAGCCACACTGCCCTCCAGTTCTGAGCTACAGTCTCCTCAATCACATCACTGTGGAGCCATCTAGAATGTTCTTTGAAATCAGATGTCTGACTGCCGCGCCTTCTCCTGGTCCTTGCAGTGTCCCCCAGCTTCACAATAAAGATCTGGACCCCCCTGAATCCAGCCTCCCCCTCCTCTCTGCTTTGTTACCCAGCATTCCACAACCCGACGGGCAGCTTATAGTTTCTTCTCACTGCTGTGCCTTGCCAGGTCGTTACCGCCTCTACATGTCTCTACAACTACCAGTCTTCCAGGAACTCTTGACTCTGAGCCATTCTATCAGTCTCTGGCCCAACTCCCAGCTTAGAGTCCCCTATGGTCTGCTCACTGGGACGTAACATTCTCATTCTCTGTGGTGTTTGGTAACTTGCTTCTACGTCACTCATTAAATATGGGGCAGAACGGACGAGAGTCATTCAGCGTCGCTGAGTCTTGGAATTACAATATCGAAAAAAACAATAATAATTGTAAAAAGCCATACTCAGACATCTTTAAAAGGTTCTGTATCCACAGGCTAAACAAAGGGCAGGTTAGAAGTATGTGAACAAGAAAAACACAGTTCTGTACTGTACATTCATGCTTTGTTGTTGCTGCCATTTTGTGAAAAATACAGCATCACTACTTAGACAGAGAATATCTCAGCGTGGGTATCAGAAGTATTCTAGAGATGACTTAAATTATATGGGAAGATAAATGTAAGTTTTATACAAATTCCAACCATTTTCTAACGGGACTTTGTTGTTCTTGGGTATGAGTATATGTGGAAGAGGCCTGGAACCAATTCCCCATGGATACAAGGGAATAATATCTAAGGAAAATAACAGAATGTCCCATTGGCAATGGGGACTGCTTAGGAGGACTCCTCTCAGTTTATTTCTCCTACAATATTACTATCCTAGCACTGCTGCTGTGTTCAGTGTTTCTGACTGTCTCCCCTGGGAAGCTAGAGTCCTCAAGGGCATTAAGGAGGCTCTCATCATCTTTGAATCCACATCAAAGAGTGTGTTGCCTGCCCCATGGTTGCTTTCATTAAGAACATGACAATGGAAGATGGAAGGAACGCAGCAAGTCAATTAGATGCTTTTCAACCTTAACAAGCCGAAGCTCCTCCCATGTCTGCCTGGGCCACTTGGAATGTAGTCCATATAGATTTGCGAATCACTGATGATTAGTGTTGATCAACAATGAAATATTCAGAGATGCCCAGCCTAGAATGTTACAAAATTTGGGGGATTCAGAATAGAAATAATTGCTAAACTCTGTTTTCCGCTAACAATGTCTTTCCACAAACATTTATTTAAAAAAAAAAATAATGAGGCAGTGGAAGAACTTATGAATGGAAATATCTCTGCTAAGCCAGAAACGCCTGAAGAGCTCAAATGCTAGACCACTCAAGAAGTGTCTTAATCGCTGTGAATAAGGCTCTCAGAAAATGCCTCCTGCCCATCCAGATGCACTCTTGATGTCCAAGCATGACTTTAGCTGCTGCCTGACCTGCCATCTTGGGTTCCTTGAGAGAGATAAAACATATTTGGCAACCCCACACCAACCTGGAGATGCCAATGGGTTGGACAGAGGCTCAAGGTCAACACCCACCGTGGTCAGTGAGGCAGGTGCTTTGAGAACTGGCCTCAGAGAGAAGCACCAGAGGGTTCCATGCTCCATCATTACTTTCTGGAAGGATTAATTCTATAGCACAATTAAGTAGAATTGTAATAATATACTAGGAATAGAATGTAAATATGCATATTTCATATGCAAGAGATTTTATAGTCAGAACATCCAATCACATTCTATTGATATGTAGGAGACAGAATCAAGGCCCCAACGGTACTCTCCAAACTCACAATGCCACGATAGGCACAGGACACACAGCCCTCTTCCCTAACAGCCACAGCTCCCACAGTATCCTTAGTGCACTCCTTGAAGGGCACCCCTGCCCACACTGAAGACATTTTAACCCTCCCATTTTCTTCCCCACACTGAAACTCCTTGGAATACTGGCTTCTCCTGTTGCCTTTCTGATGTGTCTTTCATTCGCTACCTCTGTCCTGTCAGGTTTCCTCTCTTAACAGTGAAAAAGCTCTTGTTAGAGTGACTAGCCATTTCTCCCTTATCAGATGGAATAGCAAAGTTTCCCTTGTTTGAAGGTGGATCTGTCACCTTGCACACACTGTCTGTCTGCTCAGCATTGGAGTAACATCCTCAGCAGCCCCTGGCCTCAGTCCGCTCCCAGTTCTTGGTTGCTCACACTCAGCCTCCTCTTCCTGTTTCCTACCATGCACTCTCCTTTGAAGCCGCACTTGTGGCGGTTCCCTAGAACTTGAGTGTCTACTACAGGTTCAGCATGCAAACCTTCCTGCTGGCCTCTGCACAAAGGCGCTAACAACTCGGGCCTTTGCACCTGCAAAGCTGAAATGTTTACATTGGTCCCTCCTGTGGCCCTGCACCTGAGGCTTCAATCAGCTTCCCAGGGATGTGATACAGACCCCTTCAATCCTCAGAACACACAAGTTCCCCTCAGCAGCACCCCATTAGCTATACCCCTTCATCCCCAGAGTGTGATGTAGAACAGCGGCAGTCTGTGGCATTTCATCCTCCTTTAGAGCAATTTAAAAGGATTTCCTAAGGAGAAGTGAGAAGATTTGAGGCAGGAGGATTACCATGAGTTTAACATCAGTATAGAGTACAGAGTAAAACTGCAGGAGCAGCAGCAGCAGTCATGAAAAAATAGAGGAAAGGAAGGGTAAAGGGAAGAAAGAAAGGAGGAAGGGAGGGAAGGAAGGAAGGAAGGAAGGAAGGAAGGAAGGAAATTATTCCTCTATTTCCACACCTAAGATTTCAAATTTATTGGCATGAAGTTTTTCCTAATCTTGTCTTATTTTCTTTGTAAGATCCCTCTGTCTTTGCCTCACTCCCTGTACATACTCACACACACACACTAACACACACACTTTATATACAAAGACTCACAATTTTGCTCTTCTTTTCACATGCCCCACTTTGCGTTTCTCTGGATTTTTTTCCCAGAAGCTTGCTGCTGAGTTGCGGTGCTCTGATGGAGCAGGGAGTGGACTTTCCTTTTCTGGATCCTCCGCACTGTGGCCCAGGGCAGGTCCCTATGCTCCACACCCTGTATCAGCCACTGCTGTCATTTCTCCGTGCCCACACCACCACACTCTCTCCTCATGCCCATTTCACTGTGTAAATGCCTGATGAAAGCACAAGTATGGGGGGAAACTAACAAATGTTGCTAAATACAGATGTTCCCCAACTTAATCAATGTAGACTTTTGTTGAGTTTTTGTTTGTTTGTTTGTTTGTTTGTTTTACTCTATGATGGTGAAGAAATGACACTAAGGCAGTGAAAACCAATCATACCCCAGGTTCAATGAGTGTGAGGCAGGACTGCATGAGTGCAAGCCATGGGTTACCTGCGTTATACCCTGGGCACCCTGAAATAAGGAGGGGAGACTGCTGCAGCCCTGCAGTACATGTTGCTGCAACACTGTGGTGGTTAGGAGGTTGGGTATATTGATATCTTAGAATTACTAATATCAACTTAGGATGTTCCTAACTCCTCATGGATTTTTAGGAACATGACTCTTCAGTAAGTCAGGAAGCACACATATTAAAGGTGAGGCCTTCCCCAATTAGAAACCATTTATTGTGCCTTTCCAGGGCATTCTTCATGGTTGTAAAGTGTCACTTCCTATGCCTGGCTATGGGTCCAGGACCTGGAGGACCTCAAGAAAATGGAATTCCAAGCATTGTTGATGGCAGGTACCCTGGCACTCAGGTGGGAGAAGAAGGTATCTGAGTCCCTGCTGTGGAGAGAAGCCACTGAGCATCTTGTAGGGCTCTGGGGATGCTGTTTTCCTTTCAGCACAGGAGTCTAATGTTTCAAACAAGTTACCCACCATTAATGACATTGAACTGCTTCCTTAGTCCTGTGTCTGCTTTTGATCCTAGGGAAACTTTACTAACAGGTGAAGAGAGAGAGAGAGAGAGAGAGAGAGAGAGAGAGAGAGAGAGAGAGACTTCTCCTCAATCCATATGGAGGCAGAGGTTTCCCTTGGAGGCCATTGCTGTCTCAACCACTAACCTATGTAATTACATGATTGGGAAAAAAGACCTTGAGGATTGACATGAAGCCAAATGAACATCCTCATGAACCTGCCTAGACACCAAAGACTTTATGCCTACTTTTAGAGTCAGCTGGCATAGGTGGGCAACACTTCACCACAGTGACTCTGCCTTTCTCGGAGTCCCTCATGGATAGGTGCTACACGGATTGAGTGCTGAGTCATGCACACCAGTGTTCTGAACACATCTACCACAGAACATGGTAGAGGGAGTATGTAATTCCTACTGGGTTTAATCTACTATCTTTAAGTCAGTCAACAATTCAAGACAATTTTATGAAAGAATCATTTTGATTTGTATTCATAGTTATTAATATTATTTTAAATTGTGTTGTGAGAAAAACATGCAACATAAGATCCATGCTCCTAAATTGTCAATGTCACATACGGACTTCGGGGACCCAGTCATGTCATGGCTAGTTGGTTGGTAACTTCCCATCTCTTCCCACTCACCCCTGCTTCTCTTAGAGACTCTGACTTGACTCTTTTGCCACTTCGTATGTGAAATCATGCACTCTTTGCTCTTCTGGGAGCCTACTCACATTGCCAGCCTCTGCTCTGCTCTGCCACGTTCTTCTCAGTTAACGTTGAGAGACAAGTTGCATCTCTTCAGCACTTTGTAGCATTGTTCTTGGTAAACACTATCTTCAAACAACTGAACGCACACATATGGTTGAATAAGTAATGCAAGGAGATGTGATATGCGTACAGTTCTGTCAGCAGGAGGCCCGCCCAGAGACCCTGTGTCAAAGGGGAGCGAACCAGTCCAAGTAAGAGAAGAGAGCAAGTGTCAGTTCCCAGCTGAGCAAATGAGAGACTTTGAACTTCCCAGAGTTCTGCTCACACTCTGAGCAAGACTGGGATTCTAGAATAGTAACCTGGTTAGAGTCACTGTCTACAGACCAGTAAAAGATCAGTGACCAGAAGCATCTGCTTCATGGAACAGAGCCAAACAGCACTGGAATTAGAACACTGCAGTACCATGTCTGAAGCTGTAGTTTAAACCATACATCTGAGGGGAAGCTGCCATCCAGTGCACCCAACCTGGTGACAAGTGGTGAGGCTGACTTTGACCTCTGATGGCGAACACTCCTCATATGAGAGAAGAGATGGACATCTGGTCCCCAGAAGAAATTTGCCCAGGCCTGTTCTTTTTCTCTTTCATGAGACCTGCCTTCCATGTATGGTTCTACCTACCCGCCCCCCCTCAGAGCCCTCACAGTGCATATTTCTGACCAGAGAAATGTCATTACTTTTAGGACAAACCTCACACAGTCAGAGACACAGTCAAGCTGTGAGTTCCACGTTCTCTTTCCACCCGTGTCATACATATCACTCCCAGTGTCAGGGGCCTCCTTCCATGAAGCCCTGGGGAGCAGGTGTGTCAATCCTATACAAAAGACCAATGTTCTGATTTCTACCTTACAGAATCAGCAGGAAGTTCATGCAGCCCTTACTCCTTCAGCTTTTAGGAGACAGCACACTGTGAAGGGACATGCAGCATTTAACTGTAGTGGGAAAACTAGGATGTTTTCCGCCTCATGCAGAATGGGAGGAGAAGTCCAAAGAGTGGTTGGAAAGGAGACATTTCAGGAAGGCCAATGCACTAAGGTGCCTCCATCCTGCCTTCAACTTGTGGGCTCACCTCAGAAGCTGGATGAATGGTAGCACCCATAGCGGCAGGATTCAGAGGAAGAACCTGCAGCATGATTTCCCAGAGCCCTCTTTTGTCATGGTTTCCAAGTATTTCAGTAGTAACAATAAAATTCGCATTCTCGGCCTCAGATCATTGACACAGTGCTAAAATTATGAAGACACTATTCTAAGAATAGTGAGCTGGAAGGTTCTAATTAGCGGCAGGATAACTGTTCTAAATTAAAACCTGGCATTTTTGAGGGGGGGAGGGAAACAACAGTTGCCGCAGATGAATGAAACATGTTCATTAAGTATGAGGCAATGGAAATGTTGACACAGCAACCAGAGAAAGACGACTTCCTTAGAGAGCAGCAAGAATCTCAGGCTCCTGGACAAAAAGCCCTTGTTTCCCACACGTGGGACTCGTGAAAGTTCCCAAGAAAAAGATCAGGACACAAACCTCCCCCCCACCCCCCAGAATGCAAACCTTAGCTGTCTACATTTGTGCAACACGTCCACGGCAAATCCGGCCAACAGTAGCCATTTCCCCCCAGGAAGGGCGCAAGCGATTACAGTAAATGGCGCAACTGAAGAAGAGGATGTTCCTACAGCACCAGGGCTGACAAAGCAAAATCACCAGTGTAGAGCACATCACGGAACCCAAGAGGGCATCGATGGGCAACGTGCACCTGATTACAGAAACACCTGCTGCGTACAGCCTGACCCACTAGGACTATGACAGCTGCCAACTGCTACAACCAAACACATGGGCTCGGCATTGCTTTTTTAGGAGAGCACTGCATTGTTTTCATCTTTAGCTCATGCCATGAGGATTTCTTCTCTCTGAAGGGAAGTCGTCATCTCTCAAGCCCTAAGCGTCCTTCTAAGCGCAGTTATATCCTACAGACCCAGCAAAGTAGTCTCCTTCCCGAGCTTCCCAACTCCTTTACACCGTTTACTGTCTTCTCTCCAAAATTCTCTTCTTCAAGATGAAATTAAAGAACTATGTGTTGCTCCATTGTCCACAAGTGTGCCCCAGTGTTATAGAGGGGGATCTTGAGGGCATGGTCAATGTGTCAGAAACAAGAAACCCTGTGGGCCATAACCCTGGCTCCCTACTCAGGGTATGACCCTGTTTAAAAGGTCACTTAAACCCCTGGGCACTGGAGTTTTCATTAAAACACTAATACATTGATAAGAATGCATTGTTCCTAAAGGTTAAGGGCAATCTTAATGAAGAAGGGTGCATTTGAAGGGGGAATAATGATCATTATCATCAGGGAGTGGAGGGTGGGTTCTAACTCTTTTCAGTGGGTCAGAGCTTATATGTAGAAAGCTGCGCGTAGCAGAAGGAAGCGGCCAGTTGAAAATAGGACAGTTGTGAGGTTGTCTCCAAACTGGACAAAGGAATAGATTAGGTTCTTCTGTGACTTCTGCTGCATTAATTAGAATATTTGAGCCACTGAAAAGAATACCATCCTTTTAATGAATGGAGCTCATTCAGAGGAAAAGACAGAGGTTCGGGGAGTCTCAGCCTGTTCCCACTGTCTGTGGGACCCTCGGGAGTCTACCTGGAGTCCGTGCTTTGGCACAGAAGGATTGAGCCTGAGAGTAACTGACCGACCAACCACTTGCCCACTGTCTTTCAGATATATCTCTAAATGAAGGCTGCCCTAAGCTTCCCACATAGGTTTTTCCCAGGCAAGAAAAATCAACTGGCTCTCCCATTGCGCCTGGGCACTTCCCAGATCCCCCTGGGAAGCCCAAGCACAGAAGGGAGGTGTGTGTTGCCCTGTGATCCTGCAGACCAGAGTCTCACTTATGTAATGAGGTATCTGGAGTTGGCATCCATGAATGGACCTTTATTTTTACAGAGGCCCTGGTCCCCTTCACATATCATTGGCTCAGTAAGGTGCAGAGGTGGGGAAAGGTCAAGGCTGTCAGCTCTTGGATAAGCCCCTATTACCTGCCTGGAGACAAAAGCTTCTTTTCTATAATCCTCTTATGTTAAGGCTCCTAGCTAGCTCAGGACATTCACAGAAAGGGCCAATAAGAAGTCCCACTCAGTCAAGGGCCTCCCCCTGGGAACAATGCTGTGGTGGAATTGCCTTTGTTAGGGGAGATAAGATGTTGGGATCTAATTTAGAATCCCTTGTCCTGACACTGACGTCATCCTTCTCCACACAGGTGAGGTAAGTGGCTTTGTTCCGGTGGAGTCCCAGTGGGCTTTGTCTGGTTACTGTGTCTGCGGGATTCCTAGCTCTCTTTTTGTGACTCTGAGGTTATTTTCCCACACGTTACATAAAGATAGGGGACCATGATCCACACAGGGAGAGATGCTTCCCCATCCTGAATCCCAGACCAAAGTGGGCTGTCTTCAGAAGATCAAGCAAAAGCCAGCACTCCTGCACCTGCCTGTGCAAGGTCTAGTTCTGGGGCAGTGGCCCAGGCCTGTTGAAGACAGCAGCTAAAGGTGAGAGTGAGATGGAAGGAGTGGAGGGAACTGCTCTTCTCATCACTCTGGGTCTACAAACTTGGGTGCAATCCCTTAACCTCAGGCCTGACACTCAGTGCTCTCAGTCATGGCGGAAGTACGCACACCATCCAGCACACCTGCAAGCATGCCGTTAGGTCTGAGGTACGGGAATGGTTATGGCGAGCACACCACCGCAAGGTTTTCCACAGACTATAGCATCGGCACAAGCCAAACCAAGTGGGACTCACGGACTACAGGGACTATCGAATTCTTTTTAAATATACTCTTTCCCCCCAGGGAAGAAAATCTTTGAGTCAACAGGATGAGAAATAGATCACACACAGGCGGGAGAAAGCACTGTGTAGGTTGGAGTGAGAAATATTATCCGCCTCCCCACCCATAGTCTGGGCATTTAAGTGCTTGTTCTCCAGTTGTTGACGCCGTTTGAGAAGGTTTAGGTGGCGGAGCCTCGTTGGAGGAAGAGTGTCACTGGGGGTGAGCCTTGAGTCTAGGAGTTTTCTCTCTATGCTTCACGCATGTGGTTGAAGAATGAGCTCCCAGCTTCCTGCCTCCTTAGAGCACGAGGAGGCTTGGGTTCTCTGATCATAGGTCCTGAGACTCAAAGTCAAGGGCATCCCAGATAACACACCCGGGTTACTGCTTACACAACTTCTCAGCCATTGCGTACACAGCTAAAAGGAAGAAGGCAGCCAAAATGGATTCAGAAGGGTTTCTGCCACTGACACTGTTGTCATCTATAAAGAGAAAGATGCCACACAACAGATCTGGTACCAAGAGGTTTGTTTGGTGGAAGGGAAGAGGAGAGGATTTCGGGACTGAGTGGGCCATGAGGGCAGAGAGAGAGAGAAACAGAGAGAGAGAAATGGACAGTGAGAGAGCATAGGAGGAGAGAAAAAGACAGACACACAAAGAGACAGGCAGAGGGAGAAGATTTTCCTTCTGAAATATCATCTAACTCCCTTCTGAAGTAAGCCGTGCCGTGCGCCTGAGATGGTGAAGGAAGCAGGGATCCTTATCTAAGGAGATGATGTGATGGAGGCTGTCCACACCTTGACAGAGAGAGAACAGCGCTTGTGGTGTCTCTCATGTCCAAGAGTTTCTAAGGCAAACCCTCGTTTCCTGCTACAAGGATAGAATGCTGTCCTTTCAAAGCATCCTTGGTCACCATCCTTTGTCCTTGGAGTGCCTGAGGCATGTTGGAAACGCAAGGATGTTTTGAGGGATGCCTCAACCTTTTTGCCAGCCTCTTTGGAGCATGTGTGGAGACCTGGGCTCCCTCATCATCACATTCTTTTAGTCTCACAGCTGAGGGCATCCCAAGTAATGCTCACAGGTCATTTCTGTGGTGACATAGTCTTACAAAACCAGAATCTCTACAGGCTATTTCCTGCCCAGAACTCTCCAGTCTTGCTTCTTAGCCCCAGATATCCCTGGCAGCACAGATTATTGTTTCTTGTCTATCAACATGGCTTTACAGCCCCTCAGTGGGAATTTGTGAGTTTGGGGTGTTTATACATGTCCACCCAATAACAAAGCCCCATCTGGATTAGGAAGAGCAGCTTCTGTCTCACGCCAAAGTTCCTGAGCCCGGAGATCCTTCAGGGGCTTAGTAAACGCTGCTGGATTTAAGTTCCTGGAAATGAAGTTCAGTTCTCCAAAAACTAGCATGTGTCAGACAGTGACATTTGGCTCTGGTGGGAGGTCAGTAGCGGACACCCTGCCACACAGCTTGTGCTGGTTAGGGGATCTCAGTGTGAGGTCCTGGGATGCTCCTCTCCAGGGAGTCACTGTCACCAAGCTCCCTGGGGCCCTGCTTCCCTGCCCCTGCCCCCTTTCTAGTCGGCCTGTGATGCACCTCTCTTACCCCAGAAGCCTGCCTTCTGGTGCCAGACATGGAGGAATTTCCTCTCCTCAGACCAGGGAGCCAAAGAGGAAACCAGGGATGTATACTGCCTGGGAAATAACAAAATCCTCTTGAATCCATCCAACCCTCACTGAAACTGACACCGCCTTCTCCAATTCACTTATTTTTATTTCCATAGCATTTCCTGGCAAGTGTCAGGAATTTATAGAAAAATTCTGGGAAATGAGTAGGGCGGATTCCATTGGATCCTGGTGTGGCTGAAGTGGAGAAATCCTGGGCAGCCATGTCTGTGGGAGGCTCTGGCTTTCTTGCCAGCTAGAGAGCAGGGGCATCACACAGAGCACTCGAATGCCTTTGCTGGCTTCAGCGTGCCTTTTAAAACAGGCTTCAGAAAAAAATGTTCTCAAAATAACATTGTGAATACATGAACTCTTTTGTGCAGTCACTGAGGATAAGAAAAGGGAAGGTCTGTCTTACCGGTGGTCACAGGCTCGCGTGGACAAAGAGGCTTGTGCAACACTTGATGGTGCCTGGGGCTGGAGTCCCTGCTCAGTCAGGAGATGTGAGGGAGAAGCCTAGGCGCTTGAGATAGGACCTGCTGGACAAAGAGCTCACTAAGCAGAAAGGGGCTGGGGCAGTGGCTTCCAGAAAGATACAAACCACCTGTCATCTAGAAAGTGAGGCAGGAATGAGAGGGGCTGCACATTCCATTCATATGAGTGACAGGAAGAGCCTCAGTCAGGATTAGTATCTTGGAGTCTTGGGCCATAAGGCTCCTCTCAAACTACTACTGTGGCCAAATTACCCGACAGGAGCAACATAGGGAGAAAAGATTTATTTGGGTTTAGGGTTTCATAGGAAAGCAGAGAAGACAGTCTGGGAACCAGGGAAGACTGTGACTTTCAAAGGTTTGGCCCAGTGATATATTTCTCCAGCCAGGTCCAATGTCCTAAAGTCCTTGCAGCCTTCAAACCTGCCATAAGCCAGGGTTCAAGTTTTCAGAACAAAAGTCCATGTAGGATCTCCCAAATTCCAGTCCATGTGGACTATCCCAGTCCCCAGAACGTCTTGATGTGATTGTGCTAGACTGGGCCTCATTAAGAAGTGCCTAGGACTGGGGATACTGTTGAGGGATGGAGCACAGGTATGGCATGTATGTGGCCCCAGGTTCCACACTCAGGACTGCCCCCTGCCCCATAATTCCTATTTTAAAATGTAAATGCTGAGTATCTCTACAGAGCAGGTCTTCATCTGATCTTGTGTCCTTATCAGATGAGATTACATACACTGAGGGGAGAGAGGAGAGAGAGGGGGAAGGGGAAAGGGAGGAGAGGCAGAGACAGAGATGGAGACAGCAGCTGTGTAAAGGCACAACTGGAAGGTGGGATCAGACTAAGGAGAATGGCCTGAGGTGGAAGCAAGTCATCATCCCTGTTCCAGTGATGTGAGAAAACAGGTTTCCCTTGAATAAGACTGACCGTGGATGACACTTTGTTAAGGGAGCCCAAGCCTGGTATTCAAGGCCTTGCAGAAGACCCCTAAGCAGATAGCACTGGGACTTCCATCACACTGTTCTGTGAGGAAGCCGCCTGTGAGTCTAGCCATGATCTTCTAATAGGCTATCCATCAAGAAGGCTATATTTCCTCTAGGCCAGTAGGTTTTTGAGAAACTAGGCCTAGGACCCATGTGTCTATACCAAAGACTAAGGTGCCCAGAAATACAGAGGCAGCTCAAAAGCACAACCCAACTCTGCTTAAAAAACAAACAAACAAAGAGGCAAAAGGAAAAGCAGTTATCACAGAATGTCATCGCTGGGCGGTGACATGGACTAAACAGCAACCTGTGCCCCTGCCATAATGCCACTTCACCTTATGGCGCTCCCACTTCTAGACTAACCAACCCCATTGGGTCCCCATCCTTATGAAGCCAGTGCTAAAGTGGAGCAGAAGTCCAAGGCAACAGAGAGAGGGTCATCTGTCTTCTTGAGGAGAAGTAAGGGTGGTGGGGTGATGTGAATAAGGGGGCTCCTGATTGGGAAGTGTCAGGCTAGCACCCTGGAGCCAATTTCCATCCTGTTCAGCTTTGTGAAAACGAGGAAGGCTGGCCCAGAAAGAGATGAGCAAGAAGGGCCGTTTGAGCAGCTAAGGACACTCACAGCTGCTCAGTTAAATGACAGAGTGTTTCCTTCCAGAATGCACAGAGCATCATCACACAGCAGACATCACCATCCCTTCCCTCAGACACCTCTGCCCACTCCTGCTGCATGTCAGCTCACTGCCCGGCCCTGAGCAGTTCACAGGCTCGCCAACTAGAAGGATCCCATGACGTCTGGAGGCTGCCTGCCTGGATTCCCCAAGCCATTCATTGAGAATGGACCCACGGGATCCATCCATCGCCTTCTGCGAACCTCTGAAGATGTCTTTCCTCGAGCCTTCCGTTAAGTTGCTGGGGGTGTGGTGGGTTTGGGGACCGCTGCTGCTTTGTGGCAGCCAGAAACTCATCACATAGAACTCAGCTTTCGCTAAAAGAGAATGAGGGCTCCTTTATTCCAAGTTCAACATGGATGAAGGACTGTGGCTCATGGAATATGGGTTCGGGTTACTTCAACAGGCAGGCTCCTCCATAGAATGGCTTACTTGAGCTTTTACAGCCATCAAGCAAAAGAAAGCCATTCATGGCTGTATTTATCGAGTACAAAGGTGTGACATCAAGCTAGCAGGTTACTGCAGAGCAAGGAATTGTGCCCCGCCCCCCATATGTTCCAGGTGCTAACACACAGACTGGGGGCTTATGGACACTAGATCTGACAAGTGGGTGGTCACGAGGCCATCAAATCATGACACATGCATTGGTAGCTATATCTCTAGGAGACTAAAGAGAAATAATGGGAATTCTGGGTCTCCATGTGCTCAGTCCCCCTGTCCACAGTCCTGTAGTCTTAAGCCATCAACCTTTTTTTCAATCTCAAAGACAAATATGCGTTCTTCAGAGAATTTCTGTCCACAGAGCAAAGGCTACAAAGATCAATATGCCAAAGCTGAGACTGGAGCTGAGACTACAGGAAACGGTATGGGTCCTGGGTCGTGAGCACCACCAGGCATCCTACCTATTATAGGCAAGCAAATTGCCTAAGCAGTATTGATTCCTACAGACAAAGGCTTCCTGAGCACAGAGATCACATCTTCATTCAGTCCCCATGGAAACAAGCCCTCTGTAGATGACATGAGTAACACACACAGCTTCCTGCCATGTCGGGGACCATCCTAGCAGAGGCAGTGAGAGCCCTGTACTTGATTTTAGCTAGAGATGTGGCCGTCGTCTGGTGGAATCATAGCTTGTTGCAAGGACATATATTACCGTAGTTTACAAACCCCTTAGCTCACCTCTTTCATCTCTCCCAACAAGGGCAACGTGTTCAGTGGTTGTCCTCACATCCCCAGTGAGAAAGCCCCAAGCTTGGGGACTTACAGGAGATTCCTAAGGGCTGCGTAGCCAATTAAGAATTAAATACTGGCTCCATTTAACCCCAGTGTTACTCCCTGTACCGTGCCAAAAGAGAGGCACACCTTCCTTAAATAGCATAGCTTGAGAGCATCATTTTGCATTCCATGGTCTTGCAGGGCTCCTCCTCAGGGTGCTAAGTTGTGGCAGGCCCAGTGCCTATTAATAGCTGTGGTGATGTGTGCTGGCGCTCACTCACACATGGTTTCCAAGGGGGCAGGTGGAAGAACAAAGAATGCAGGAGGGTGGGGAGAGGCATTTAAGTTCAAGGAGAATTCCACAGCCTGAGGTGCCTGCTCAGATGCACTGGTGACTTCCATCTATAGACAGAGAGACTCAGAAAGAGCCTGAGACACAAAAGCGTGACAGAGACACACAGCACTGAAAGACTATGAGCCCAGCTCTGTGTGGGCAGGAAACCAAAAGCTGTAGTTTGGTCACTGAATGTCCCCAAACAGGAGGCGGGGCCTGATGGGAGGTTTTAGGTCACCATGCAATCATTTGAAGAGGGTTGTGGGAATCTCAGTCTCTTCAGCTATGTCTAGGGAGAGCATTGTTGGGCCAGGAAGGTTTCTCAGAGGTAACACCTGAGTGGGAAACTGGACGTGGGTGAGAGAAGACACCTTGCTCAGGGATGGAGGAAGCATCAGTGGGGAAGCAGTTGCTACCTGAGGGTTAGGCAGGGATGTAAGAATGAACGTGAGGGTGAGGTGATCATAGATACAGATGGAGGGGAGAAGCCATAGGCCCAGTGGACTGCTCACTCTATGGGAATTTCCTGTGAGTGAATTTTTTTCTGCCACAGGTATCTTACTTAGCACAGGCCAACGGATTATGACTTATACGTCAGAAATAAAGTTTTCCTCTTTTATGTGTCAATAGCCTTAAGTGTTCCATTACAGAAATGTGATGACTCTGGCTAACGCACAACTGATGTCACAAGTCTAAATGCCCTCTTGGTTCAGCAGTGTGACCAGTAGTGTGACCACAGTGCTATAAGTGCAAACGTGACACCAGAGACCATTAGAGACCTTCATGTCAAGGTATCAGGGGACCCGAATTATGTCACTGCTCGCACATGGTGAGGGGTCCACTATGCCCATGGCTTCTCCTGTGTGTGTGTGTGTGTGTGTGTGTGTGTGTGTGTGTGTGTGTGTGTGCTGCTTGACCCTCACATAGCTGTTGTTTCCCAGCCCTAACTCCTTACCTCAGCAGGATGCCTTATTAGTGAGCATTTTCTGTATGCTAAGCATGGCCTTGGGTAAAACGGGACAAAACTACAGAGCCAAGATGTCACTGAGGTCTTACGAGTTGCCTTTTGGGAAAGGTCAAAAATGATAAATGCAAGAATAGGCTCAGCATCCTTAAAAAGAGGGACCATGTGTGATAAGCATCATTAACCTCCTAATAACCTCTATGGATAGACAGGGAGCACAGCCAAGCCCTACCCCCACCCCAGGCACCTGCACTTCAGAAAAAGAATGGCAAGCAAAACCTTGGTACATAGCAGTGGTTCTCAACCTGTGGGTTGTGACCCCATGGGGGGGTGTCATATACGAGATTACCTGCATATCAGATATTTACACTAAGATTCATAACATTGGCAAAATTATCCTTATGAAGTATCAATGTAATTTTCTGGTTGGGGCTCACAGCAACAGAAAGAACTGTTTTTTTAAAGGGCTGCAGCAGTAGGAAAGTTGAGAACCACTGCTATAGATGGAAGCAAGTTAGGGCCAATAAGGCTGGGAGGCCTCAACACAGGTGCTCAGAGGAGGCAGGGGAACACAGACATGCCAAGGAAGGGGAACAAGAATCAAGAGAGCACAATGGGTAGAGGGGCTGAAGTCACAGCAGCACCCATACAGGAGAGTGCGGAGATGCACAGGTCTCAGAGGCCACGGTAAGGCCCTCGCAGTGGGATGGATTTTACCCTTCTCCAGGTCTAAAGGATAAATGTAGACTCGTTAAACATTTAATGAGTAGATTAGGCATCGAGTGATTCACAGTCAGACAGTGCCAGACTGCAAACTGCTTAGAGTTCCATGGAGGGGACACACTGGGAAACTTTTTATAAGGTGTTCCAGGAAGCCAGACAGAGAAAACATTCGATGAGCTAAAGTGGAAAGTTCCTAAAGATTATTGACAGCTCTGATAGGCTAAGTTGATGTTTCTTTCTTATCACTTAGGGCGAGCTGATCTTCGGTTAGTTATGTAAGAAACTGGGGCCACAGGTTCGCCTCCACCTAACAGCCTCCCAACCAATTATCCTAGCAACTGCATCCTGTATATATGGCCAGCATGTCAGAGCTCCAAACCAAAGGTCCGCCAGTCCCTCTTCTCCTGCCTCCCATCCCTGGAGCTACTCGTGAAAGTTTTCTTTATTCAAAGTTGAGAACATGCAAACATGGTACTGGGTTCTCTTTTCTTTCTTTCAACACCAAAAGGGAAGCCACTTAATTTAGAAATTGTCCCTGCAGACAGTTTCCTAGCAGGCACATTGCTATGGACATTTAAAGACATAATTCAGGCTGACAGAACTGTCCCTGCTCAGAAAGCAACCAGAAGCATCCTTGGGTACACACAGCATGCCGTGGTTTCACTCGGCATTTCTCTAGATAAATGGTACATTCTAGAGATACAGCAAGAGCTCAGTGGGGGCTGGGGGGTGGGTGGAAGGGTCTTAATCCCAGGAGGCAGCCAGACTGGACGTGGAGCCCCTCACGCATCATGCGCCTTGGTCAGGCAAAGAAAGCAACTGAGGGTAAAGCTCCCCAAGGTGACTCTCCGGATGGGCTGCGTACATTCACCCTCTCTAGTTTCAAGGCTCCGTATGGTTGCTCTCTGCTTCTTGTTATTTCCTCCCCTTATTTGTTCACATAAAAAGAGATTACCAGCCATGAAGCTGCCTGGTAGCACTAGTGCCTATGACCATAGGTTAGTTCTGGTCCTGAAAAGCCGGCCCTCCAGAGACCAAAGCTCTTCCATAGGTAGCTCATCCAAGGAGGTCATGCATGCTCTGTGGGCTTAGCCAGAGGACAGGAAAGAAGGCTCCAGTCTGTGGGTGTCAGCAGTGAAGAAGAGGGGAGCTGGGCAGGTAAGAAGGGGATCGTGAGCCCAGCCTTGCTTGTGTGTATGTGCCTATGTATGTGGATTTAGGAAACGAAGCTGGTGCTGAAACGGGACAGCAAAGACACAAGGAAGAATGCATTTCTATCAGAACCAGGAAGCAAGGTCCAGGGTCATCATGAAGCAGACAGGAAGTTTGCCTGACTGGAAGACTGGAAACATGTGGGATCTAAGTGAGGGAGAAACCCCCCGGACTGAGGAAGGTCAGCCAGGGACACACAGGAGAGGGACACACTGCATCCCCAAGAATGCAGTCAACACACACACAGACTATGACAAGGCTGCCATGTTCAGTGTTCCTCCCTCAGCATCGGAATGGCTGCTGCAGTGTCTCGAGTGGTCAAGGCACAGCTAGACGTCCAGCTTCAGGGAGGCATGAGGCCAGAGCAGATGCCAGGCCCTCAGAGGGGGCAGCCTCACTGTGCTGGAAGCTTCTATCCTCAGAACTGCACACGGAAGATCCTCCACAGAGAAGCGTCACATTCAAGTCAGCACATGTTTGACAGAAACCAGTGTGTGTGATGCACATCTCCACAGAAATAGTTCATTTGAAATTTGAATTAAGATTAATATCTTCAAAAGGATTTGAGAGGACAAGTGCACTCTCTCTCTCTCTCTCTCTCTCTCTCTCTCTCTCTCTCTCTCTCTCTCTCTCTCCCTCTCCCTCTCTCTCTCCCTCTCTCTCTCACACACACATGCACACACTCATCAAGTAGTCCTACAAATTGAAGAATATTTTTTTAATTAATAGATGGGCCCAAACCCAGGTTTTTTAAAGTAAAAAACAAGCTGAAAAGTTAAGGGAGAAATATGGGGCACCAGAGTTCATGTGAAAGTCAGACCCCACTCTCCACTCAACTGTGAAGAATGTCCTGTCCATTGGCTAGATCTGGGCAGGGGTTCGAAGTTTACTGCACACATTGTCCTTGGCTGGTGCCATAGTTTGGGCAGGACCCCCAGGCCCAGATCCACCTGTCATTCTCGGACCCTCTGGATCCTTCTATTTCCCCATTCTCCCATGCTTCTTTCACCTAGAGTCTCCATAGGATGTCCTCCCCTCTGTCCCATTTTGCTAGTAATTGAAGACTTTCATGGGACATGCCCCTTGGGCTAGTGCCCAGATATAAGTGAGTATATGCCATTTGAGTCTTTCTGCTTCTGGGTTAACTCACTCATTATGATCATTTCTAGCTCAATCCATTTGTCCACAAATTTTGCACATTCCTTGTTTTTAATAGCTGAGTAGTATTCCATTGACCACGTCCCCTGGATGGGGAGGCCTGGTGGCATTCAGAGAAATGATAACAGGCTACCAAGAAGAGACTTGATACCCTATGAGCATATACAGGGGGAGGAGGTCTCCCTCAGTACACAGTCATAGGGGAGGGGAGTAAGGGGAAAATGGAAGGGAGGGAGGAATGGGAGGATACAAGGGATGAGATAACAATCGGGATGTAATATGAATAAATTAATAAAATATATTTTAAAAGATTAAGGGAGAATTTTTTAAATCAGAATAAAAAAATAAAAACAAGTAGAAATTGTCACAACAGCAAAAAGTTAACAAGCAACACAGAAAGGGGGAGGGCAGACAGACAGTTAGAGAGACAGAGAGAAAGAAAATTAGACACAAGAAGTCTAATAGAGGAAAAGGTCCCAGAGTGTAAACTCAGATGCCTTGGTGTGGAAAGCTGTCCTATTCAGATGACTACTACCTCTGAAGGCCAGGGCTCCAGGAGTCACTGGGCTGTACCTCCCAGAGGCCTGCAAGGAGCTTGCTGAGCTTCAGGGGGCTCTGCACCTGAGCTGCAGAAAAACTTTCCCTTACCTGAGGCTCAGCCTTCCTAGGGTGGCCCAGGCCTGATGAGAGCAGGCAACTGTACAAATGCTCTTCATTCACCCCTTTACTGTCTCTCTGAGGCTGTGCTGTAGGGTGAATTGACCCCCCCCCCCGCCCCACTTCCCAGTCCTGCCCTCTCACCTGTCTTGGAGCCTGAGTTTAGCGAAGTAGCCAGGCAGCATTCACGTCCAGCTAACTTGCAAGGGATACTTGGAGATAAGGAAACAGAGGACCTGATGTCAAAGAAACAGAGAAACTTCTGGAAAAGTCTGGGAACACAGCCGGGTGTGGTGGCGCACGCCTTTAATCCCAGCACTTGGGAGGCAGAGGCAGGTGGATCGCTGTGAGTTCGAGGCCAGCCTGGTGTACAAAGTGAGTCCAGAACAGCCAGGGCTGCATAGAGAAATCCTGTCTTGAAAAACCAAAAACAAACAAACAAACAAACAAACAAACAAACAAACCAAAAAAAAAAAAAAACCAACCAACCAAACAAACAAACAAAAACAACTCATATCAGCATGAATTAAAAATACAGTGGTATCTTCAAGAGAAATGGCTGTGAGCCTACCATTGTTTATGCGACCATCAGTCCTGTGAAGAAGGGGGATGTGGAGTGGGAAGGGGGGATGTTCTACATAGAAGAGAGACAAGGAAACCTGCCATTAACAGACCCTTTGTGAAGGAGCTGCTCAAAAATTGGGGCTGAGAGTATAGCCCAATTGGCAGGATGCTTGCCTGGGGTACTTGAAGCATCCTGTAGACCTGTTACAGTGGTGCATTCCTGTAATCCCAGCACTGAGAAAAATGGTGGCAGGAGGATGAAGAATTCAAGGTCCTCCTCAGATACATAGGGATTTCAAGGCTAACCTAGGACACATGTCTCAAAAAGGGTTTTGGAAACTATAATCCAACAAAATATAATTTTGAAACCTCCAAAGAGGATGGCAGGCCCAAAGCCTTGGTGGCAGGCAGATGGACCAAGCTACCGTATCTCTATACAATTTCTACTATACAATGGAAAAGGAGATTCTGGCAGGAAATACACAGACAATAAAATCTGAAGCCCCTAAAGCAAAATTTGGGAAGAAGAGAGGGAAAGAGGGGTGAGGGAGAGAGGAGCCAGGAGAGAGGACACTGTGGTGAGGGAAGGAAGCAATAAGCATATTTCCACTGAAGGGAAGAGAGAGTGAAGGGAAGGACTTCCCTTATGGCTTTCAGGTCATGGTCAAGGTCATCAGAGGGTCCAGCGGGGCTTATGTATTAGACAGGGAATTGTATCAAGGCGAGAGGCTGTGAAGGGAAGAGAGAGAAAGAATATGAAAGATAAGCAGGCTAGGTGTGGTGTGTTCTGCCAGAGAAGACGGCCCAGAGTCATAGAGTAAAATCGTGAGACCCAAACAAAAGGACCACCATAAGGTCAGGTACGAGTGTTCTCTCAGCACAGAGCATACCTGGAACACTCCCTGTGTTCTGTGCATCTTGAATCCTCTAGAATTAAAGTAATTGGGCCTGATTGACCCCGCTCACAGTTAAGTACCCCCATCCAGCTCTGTGTTGTGACTGTCCCTGGGCAAGGCTTCAGGCCTGACGTTAACAGTGAGGAGCCGATGTCTTCAACAGAGAGCAGGCTTTCTAGCTATCTGCCATTGCCACCTGCCACCGATCACTGTCCCTGGGGCTGAATGGCTGGGCACATATTTGTACCCCAGCTTCCCTCTTCCTGCATTACCCCAGAAGTCAGTAAGGCAACATCAGTGTCATGTCCCCAATCTCTTGACTGGCTCATGTGGCGCTGAGAAGCTTTCTGGCAAGTCAGAAAACCCCAGATCTCTGAGAGACAGACCACAAGCAACCTGTCTGCTTCTAAGACAAAAATTACAGAGACAAAATTCTGGAAGAATGCTGATCTCGGTAACTGGGAAACTGCTTTTAGAATCTTCACGAAGTTTTTGCTTCTTTTAGCCAGACTTGGACTAGAGGAAATCCCAACACCCAGCAATGGTAGGCGGCATGCATTTAGTGTTTTTAGCATGTTTTATGTTATTTCAAACTCATACTAAAAATGGTCACAGACACTTAAGAAGGATAGAAGTAAGTGCTGTGTCCCAGTGTTGCCAACATTCCGTATTTGCTCTGTCACTCAGGACCCTGCAAGGAATAACCAATACAAATGGGCTCATGTGACTGATGAGCCCCATTGTCTCAGTAAGCAGTGACAAGCTATGGCTACATATGGAATCCAAAAACAGGCAGAGGTTGATGTTTCCATCCATTCTTCATGCAGGAAAATCTCCCTCCAACCTGCTGGAGGCCAGAAGGGAAGATGCCTCCCCCCAACCCCCAGGCAGGCTACCTCGCTCGGTCCACTGATTCAGACCTGCCGTTCTGAAAAGACACTATCAGAGTCACACCAGAGTAATGCTTGGCCAGATATCTTGACAGCCTGAAGTCCAATCAAGTTGACACATAAATTTAACCTGCACACCCACCAATTGAATTTAGTTGTCTTTTCAATAGGAAGAAAGGAATTGTCTGTGAGCTAAGTGGAACTGACTACCATAACAGGTTCTCCCTTCCTGTTGACCACATGATACCACACAGCCCAAGGTAAACAGGGTCCTGATAACACAGACAGAAACAGAGACTAATATGAGGCTATTAGTCCCCACAATCATGCTGACTCGTGGAGAGGACAGGTAGACAGAACTAACCTCACAGATGGTTAGCAGCCCTTCCACACAGGACCAAGCTAGAATTCAGAGCCTGGGAGGTTTGCGGGTGCTCATAAGAGCTGGCTGAAGTAGGTCACTGAAAGGCAAAGCATCTAGAAGCTGTGTGTTCCCCTTGAAAATTACATGGGAACCCTAGTATGGAGTGAACACAATAGCTTAGTGGAGAGAGAGTACACAGATTGTAAGGACCCCTGACGTGGTAAGTTATGTCCCTGGAGGGTGAGTGACATTTGGCAAATGGGGATGACAATATCTACCTGGAAGAGGTTGAGAATTCCATGCCTGCATGGTTGGGATGTGCAGGGCACAGTGCCTGGCAAGAGGGCAGTAAGGAAAGCTGGCTTGCTGTGCCCATTAGCTTCATATCCACAGATTTGTGGATTTTGCATAAAAAAATATGAAAGAAGAAACAACAATGGCCTTCTGGCCAGTGAACTCACAGACAACATCGCACTCTGGTCAATGTTGTGAGTCAAGAGAGGATTTAAAGCAACCAGGAGGCCTGCACAATTTACACACAACAGTCCCTTTTATATAAGAGACTGCAACACCTTCAGATTTTTCTGTAAAACCAATTCCCTATGGCTACCGAGGGACAACTATATTGGCCTGTAGGCATAAAGTTATTGTGTAGTTTAAATTCTGATTTCCTGCCTAAATGTTGTGTTAACTCTGCTCCTCAATTGTTCCCGTTATATCAATAAAGCAGCTTACAGCCAATCAATGAGCCGGGGAGAGAATAGGGCTGGACTTCCTGCCAGCCAGGGGAGGAGGAGTTAGAAGAGGAAGTAGGGGATGCAGCCATGGGTAGAGGTCCAAGGAAGATAAGGAGGAAGGAGCTGGAGCCAAGCAAAGCTACAAAAGTACAAGCATCACTGGGTTGTTTGCTAGGAGTAAGAGAGGACAGCGTAAAGGCTTAAGAACAAACTGAAACTGCTCACTACTCCACTGTGTTGTGAAGCCTTGTATTATGAAAGAGTCTCAATTATCTGTGTGATACCCAGATTAAGAAATAAGCTAAGAGGAAAAGACAGCTTTATAAAAATAAATAAATAAATAAATAACTTCAACATTGGCTATTTATCTCAAACCATAAATTCTGCTTCATTCAAGTAAAAAAAAAAAAAAAAAAAACCAGTAATTTCTGACTGTAGGGCACATTTCCCCTGCTTTTTGTTGTCCCCACATCCTTCATGGGGAAGCAGAGGCACGGTGTTTATGGACCCCCCCCCAAGGTTTCACACAATCATGTCTCAGAGCTGGGATCAGCATCCCACTTGCTCTCCATGCTAACTTCTCTTTCTAAGTGGGGCTCATGTACTCTGCCTCTCAGGGAGCTGCTCCAGCCAAGTCCTCCCAAACCCCCAAATCTTTTGGTCTATCTCAATGTTCATGTCTTCCCATTGGACTTTAGCTTTTACACATTGCTCTGGATTTATATCATACATAAAGGTGACATAACTTTGTCACCTTAAATCTTTGAGGAATGCCCTGAGACCCCATCCGGGCTCGCCTGGACATGCTCTCAGGCTTGTATCACCGAGCAGTAACTCAAGCTCTCTCACACCCATGGTAGCCTCCAGCCTGGCTCTGGGGGTCTTCAGAACCATGTTCTCACCCACTTCCTGTCCTGCTGCCCAACCTGAAGGCCTCCCAGACTACGGCAGCGACTGTTTGCACAGTGGGCAGTGGCTACTCCCACACATGTCAGAGGGCATCAGAGCATGCTTTCACCTTTCTGCATTCAAAGGTAAGCCTTGCAGAACACAGACCTTACCTGTTATCTGCTGCTCCTCTAGCGAGGCCCAGTCTTGACCATGACAGAGGCTAGAAGTTGGCAACAAGTGAATTGTGGGTACACAGAAAGAAGTTGACAAACTCATGGGTGTTGATGTGTTCTTTCTCCTCAGGAATTGACACCTCTATGTCAGTGGGTGGCAAACTGAGGGGTCTGTTGGCTCTTCTGGGAGACAGATACACTGTGGTTGAAATGTTTATGTTCCCACACAATTCAGTCTTTTTACTTGGGGTAATGACATTAGGGAATGGAGATTTGGACAGATAATGAATCATGAAGGCAAAACTTCAAAGTGCGATTAGTGTCATTCTAAAAGTGACCCCTCACCACCCCCACACTGTTTGTTGTGTGACACTGTTTCCAGGGAGACATAAAGAAACATCTATTGACCCCTAAGTTGTGGGGGGGGGCAGGGTCAGTGACAGACCCAAGTAAGGACATCAACTAAGTCAAATTTGCTGACCCAGAAAGTTCACTGAGGTTACTTACATGAAAACGGATGCAGTTTATATTTACAGGAGTGTGAATGACATAAAGACAGCAGCACCACCAAAGTGTACCCCAGCATGGATGACAGCTCACGAAAGCTGGGAACCTGGAGTTCAGTGCCCAACTTGCAGGCAGCTCAACAGTTTAGAATCTGCCACTTCCAGGTAGCTCGGAGTGTCTCTCAACAGTTTGTACTGTTTGTATAAGCTTGAGGATGGCATGTTTGGTTAGTTTCACAGACTTCTTGAGGGTTTTGGGTTGTTTACTTCCTGAATTGTAAGGAGCTTTCCTGCAGAGTAGAATATTTCACCTCCTTTTAGAATACCCTTGCATGTCCTCCAAGATGGAGTATTTCATTTTGGAGGAAATTGCTGTGCAGCACACACATACATGTGTGTGTATGTGAGCATGTGCATGCGTGTGACAATTAACCAGGTGGCATCACTCTAGCTAGGGGTTCTGGGCTATAGAAGAAAGCTCACTTAGTAAGAGGCAGCGAGCAGGCAGTAAGAAGCATTCCTTCATGGTTTCTACTTCAATTCCTGCTTAACTTCCTGCTCTGACTTCTCTCAGTGGTGGACTGTGTGTGACCTGACAGTATAAACAAAATAAACCCCTTTCTCCAAAGGATGCTTTTGATCATGGAACATATCACAGCAATAGAAAGCAAACTAGATCACTATTTAGACAATACTCTCTCTCCTGGGACTCTTTGTCACATACTATCCCACTTCCCTTCCCTTCTGCCATTAGATTCTGAAAGGATCCAAACTCTACTGTTTTCATTACTTTTTCTCTTGCTGTGGTTAAAAAAAAAAAAAAACAGTGGCCAGTTGCCTGGAGAGATGATTCTGCAGGTAAGCACACTGGCTGCACTTACAAGGGACCCAGGTTCAATTCTTAGCACAAACATGATGTTTCATAAATATGTACTTCCAGCTCCAGGGATATGATGTGCTCTTTTGCCATTGGCAGGAACCTAGGGTGCACAGACATAGATACAGGCAAAACACCCATAACACATAAGATAAACAAATAGTTTTTGAAGATCATGATCAAAGCCATGGTCAAAAAACTTTGACAAGAAAGAGTTTATTTTAGCTCACAGTTCCAGAGGGCACACAATCCAACACAACGGGGAAGGCATAGATGCAAGAAAGGGAAAGAAAGAGCAGAAAGTGGAGCCAGGCCATAACATTGGAAAGCCTATCCCTAGTGACAGACATCCTCCAGCAAGGCTCCTCCTCCAAAAGTTTCCATGGCCTTCCAAAACAGATGCATGAGCTTGTGGGAAGTCTACCTCACTCTCACCCCAGCACCCACCTCAGCACCCACCCCAGTACCCACCCCAGCACCCACCCCAGCACCCACCTCAGCACCCACCCCAGCACCCACCTCAACACCCACCCTAGCACCCACCTCAGCACCCACCTCAGCACCCACCCCAGCACCCACCCACCCCCAAATTATAGCTCCTCTAGGGATGCTTCTCTGACAGTTCTTGCTGCCCCGACAGGACATTTGCCACAGTTGTGTGCTGGATGCCTATTATGTATGCAAGCAGTTTCTCCTTGTGGTATTTCGGTAACTCTGGATGATAACTGAATGCCCAGCATCACATATAGTATCCCCCACTTAACTTCAACATCAAATGGCAATCACATTCAAAATATGTCAAGGGATCCTTAATTTTTCCTCTGAATATGACAAATAAAGTTCCAGTGTACCAGTAGGTAGCCATAAGCCCTCAAACCATCGAGTCCAGGTAGTAGCAAACCTCCCCCATGCTACCCCAGAGAAGAGCATTCAGAAAAGTGGCACAATTGGCACTGGCTTTCTGATCTGACAGTGCGTAGTTATGGTGTCCTAGTTAGCCTCAGCTGTCATCCTGACACAACCCAGAGTTATCTAAGGGAATCACAGTTGGGGAAGTTGCCCAGATCAGATTGGTTTGTGAGCATGTCTGTGAGGCATTTTCTTGATTGCTCATTGATGTAAGTGGGTGCAATCTACCACGCGTAGTGCTATCCTGGGAAGGTAAGCCTAGGCTGTATAGGAAAGCTAAGTGAATGTGAGCCTGGGGGTGAGCCAGGAGCCAGCGTCTCCCCATAGTTTCTGCTTCAGGTCCTGCCTTGAGTTACTGCTTTAACTTCTCTCAATGACGGCTTATGACTTGGGAGTCGTAGCTGAAACAAACCATCTCTGGTTTGTTTATTGCTGGTTTCTGCCAACTTGACACACACATCAGAGTCATCAGAGGGGCTGTAGGCAAGCCTGTATGGCATTTTGTTAATTAGTAATTCTTGGGGGAGAACACAGGCCATTGTGGGTGAGCGATGTCATCCCTGGGCTGGTGGTCCTGGCTTCTATAAGAAAGCAGGCTGAGCAAACCATAAGGAGTAAGCCAGTAAGCAGCACCTCTCCATGGGCTGTGCATCAGTTCCTGTATCCAGGTCCCTGGCCCGAATGAGTTCCTGCCCTCACTGCTTTTGATGGTGAGCAATGAAATGGAACTGTGAGTGAAACAAACCTCTCAGCTTTTATTTGTGGTTATGATGCTTCATCACAGCAATAGTAATCTTAACGAAGACACCTCTCTCCGTTACTTTTAGTCCTGCTGTGTAATCACAGCCACAGAAACAAACCAGGACACAAACTCTCCTCCTTATTATAAATCTAGAATGCTTCCTACCCAGATTGAGTTACCTTTGAAGTCACGCATGCTGATCCTGACTTTAAAGCGATAAAGTCAGTCTTTCAAACACCAGGCCTTAACCTCTACTGAAATGAAGCTCGGGAGGCTTTCACGAGGCATGTCATTCTATAGGGACCACGGGGTGTGCCCTTGGTCATCGTCACCAATGTGTACACACAGCTGTCATTGTCAGTTGTATGGCCACCATCATCATCATCATCATCATCAGGTGTGTACACACCTGGGTCATTGCCATCTACCCGGGCCATGCCTGAGAGCCAGGCTCCCCAAGGATATAAAAGCAGGTTGTTATTCCCTCAGCTATGATGAGCAGGTGGCATTTGTACTCTAAGAAACTTTCGAGTTAAGCAATCGTGTGCCTTTTGGAGATGTGGTGCAAAGCATGTGAAGACAGTTAAAGACATTACGTTGTGTCCCTTGGACCAAACCAAGAGGAGAGAACTGAAGTGTTTTCACAAAGAAAACAAAGGAAAGTAATAAGCATCCATTAGCTGGCTTGTGGTAAATATTTCATAATACCTGTGAGTGGCAAATCAGCAAGTTGCCCAGCTTAGAGACATAAGATTTTTATTTGCCAACTGTATCTCAGTAAGCTGAAAAGTTAAGACAAAAATAAAATACTAAAATCTATCTAAAACTGTGTAAAACTGTTACAGCTGAGTGTATGGCTCTGTGGCAGAGTGCTTGCTCAGCATGCACAAAACCCTCTATTCAGTCCCCAGCACTAAAATAATAAGCATATACTTTTAAATTCTAAAGGGTATTAAAAAAATACTTACTTGTTTAAAATGCCTATGGCTACAGAAGCTAGAAAGGAGTGCTACAGTCTCTGGAACTGGAGTTACAGATGTTTGTGAGCCACCACGTAGGCTCTGGGAATCACACCTAAGTCTCTGCAAGAGCAATAAGTGCCCTTAGCCATCGAACTGGAGAGATCCAGCTCCTCTAAGTGACATTTTAAGCCTTGCATGGTTCTACAATTTATGCAGGTACCTTGAGGGTAAGTCAGTCTAATATTTTTCTATTATTTACAGAAAACAATTTCCTAATGAGCACTATGTGCAACTTCAGTCCGATATTGACAAGTGGGAGAAGGAAAGAGAGAGAGAGACAGAGAGAGAGAAAGAGAGAGAGAGAGAGAGAGAGAGAGAGAGAGAGAGAGAGAGAGAGAGAGAGAGAGAGAAAACTAAGAGGACAGGGACAGGAAATGGGGAAGGAGAATCCTAGGACACTAAATCTTAGCTGCTTGGTGTTGTTAGTGGAACACTGATGTTACCTGGGATAAAACTCAGAAGTTCTCCGCTGTTTATTATTGTTCTGAGATTCAGAAAACAAAACTTATAAAGCAGAAATAAATAATTTTTATATTTAGCCACCACTGTTCCTTTTTAACAGGGAATGTGTCACCTCTAAAACGTTCAGCAACGGAACTCAGTTTTTGTTTTAAAATGAAGTAAAGTGAGAGTAAGGCATTCTATGAAGACAAGTGTGAAATCTTTGCCTACACAAATATCTATAGAACAGTTTTTTTTTCTGTCCCGAGTCGCATGCCTTCTGTCTACCGTCATTGCTGCTACTGAACCATAGTCACCTCATGGGGAGGTGTGGTTACTGAACCACAGTCTCCTCATGGTGGTGTGTGGCTACTGAGCCACAGTTTTCTTGGAGTGGTGTGTGGTTACTGAGCCACAGTCCTCTTGGGGTAGTGTGTGGTTACAGAGCCACAGTCCTCTCGTGGTGGTGTGTGGTCACTGAATGAAACAGTATTCCCTATCTTTAGTCCTCACATACTTCTGCAGTATTTAATGTCTCCTTCTTTCTGGTAAAGGAAGTCTTCAGATAAAATACACTTTTGGAAATCCACAACAACTATGGACAGAGCAGTTCTCATATGGCCAGAGTCCACAATTAGCCCATAGCCCTCTCTCCCATGCTTTGACAGTTTATGAGGACTACAGTCCTATGGGCACCCTGAATACACAAGACAGAATTACAGGGTCTTGCCTGATTATCAGACACACTCTGATCACTTGGTGAAAACCAAGTAGAAACTTGAAGATTGGTTGGTCCACTCATGTCAGCATGCTGCCTAGATATTTTCCTAAGATACACCAATCAGTGAGATTGACCCTGAGGGGGATCTGCAGGACTGAGGAGCTCTGTCACACATGCACATAACTCACAAATGCTGCCATGTAAACACTGTCAGCTATCCCTGAGAAGAGGGTGTCAGTGTCAGTGCTGGACTTAGGGTGCTCTGTAATAGTATGCTGAGGGATTGAAGCAACTTACCATTCAAAGTCTGCAACTGGAGCCTGATCTATAACTGGAAAAAGACAGGGAAGATCAACAGCTAGAGAGGACAATCATTACCATCAGGAAAGGGAAGGAATCTAACACGGAGGGAAAACGTCAAAATGAAAATATTAAAAATCCCCCTCAAGATAGAGAACCGAACCCTTTTAGTGTGGGATTCAGAGGGCCAAGGGTCATTATCAGGTTAAAGGTAAAGACAATGGAAAATTAAGAAGAAATGTTAAAACAGGGTTCGACCATTAATGTACTCACTCCCCAGCAGATGTGGAGAAACAGAGAAGAGGCCACTTGAGCACTTCCACATCTGTCTTCCCTACTTGGAAGCTCATGGGGGGAAGGATTAGATGCAGAGAGGGTACTAGCACAGGCCTGAGATGATGGGAAAGACAGTGCCAAGTTACAGGTGAGTCCCAGGAGCCAGCTGTCATTCTCAGAGCCCTTGGTCCTGAGTTTTGACTCAGTCTTCCTACAATGCTAGTTTGTACAGCCAATGGTGCACTTTTAACTAAACAGCTACGTATAGACACTACCATGTATGCATTCAATCCTCTGCTGAAGACTAACATTAGAATTGTGAGCTCCAACTAATAAAGAAGGATTTTTGTCTGAAACAAAATCACAGCACGTGGGGTGGGTAGGGCAATGTAGAGAGGAGAGGACTTTGGAGAATCCCAAAGGAATTTGAGGTGGTATTGTATCTTGCATGTAGATTAGGAGCATTGCAAAAGCCAAAGTTCTCTCACTTAGTCTACATACCAGAGACAATACTCACTTCCCAGATAACCTGCTTCAAGGATGTCCACAGAATAGGGAGGAAATGTAACAACCTCAGCATGCCCCTGATTTGTAGGCTAAGCACTTGACTCTATCCTCACTTGGAGCTTACATGCCCACTGATATTTCCAGAATATCAAAGCTAAGCACCCAATGCACCCACAGGAGGTAGAGAAGGACCATCTTTCCCCTAAGAGCAAGAGCAGAATGAAGTCACAAGGACAGAGAGAGTGAGCTGCACACAGTGATGTCATTCTCAGATGCCAAGACAGCCTGGCTCAGTTGGAGTGGATGAGACAAGATGCCTGGGGCAACCAAAGCTGGGGTGCAGCCAGTGAGAGGGAGTCAGAGGACTCAGTGAGGGTGCTGAATCCCTCACCCAACCTGAGGTCCAAGGCTCCCTGCACTTGATAATGGCCAAGAAATGTTTGGGTGCCAATGATTGATATGTATTAGTCAGGATTGAGAACTGGGCATGTGCACACATACATGAACACATAAAAACACAAACATACACAAAGAGTGAGAGAGACAGAGACACAGACAGAGAGACAGAGACAGAGAGAAGTACAGAGAATAAATTTGTCAAAATTCCAGCAACTATCTTCCACTGGAAGAACTCCCTTGACTGTCACAGAAAAGAATATTTGACTCCCTCGCTTGGTTTGCTTTAAAGTCTAACTTAGCTTGCCAAGTTAAAAACAACTTTGTGAAACTAATTAGAAAATATTTCCAAACATTTAGATGATGACTTAGGAGCAAATCTTTCATACTAATAAGAACTTAGGACTTTGAAGATGGGCCCTGCAATTGTTGGCTAGCAGAGGCCCACTCGGGTTTGCTTATCAGTTATAAGTCAACACTGCATGTATGTGGACTTTGGCCAGCACATTGGTTAATTTATGATGAAGATGTAGAACTCAGAATGTGGGAAAGGATCCCAGAAACAGAAAAGCTTGTCATATTTTTCTCATTTCCCAAAGGGACTCTGAAAGGTCCTGAGTGAAACAGACAAAGCCACTGGGCAGATGGAAGCGAGCACACAATCTTCATGTGCTCAGCATCTCTAACACGTGCTCAGCATCTCTAACATGTGCTCAGCATCTCTTATGTCTATTCAATATCTCTCATGTGTGTTGAGCATCGCTTATGTGTGTTCAGCATCTCTCACATGTGTTTAGCATCTCTCACGTGTGTTCAGCATCTACAATGTGTGTTCAGCATGTCTCATGCCCTTAAAATGGGCTGACAGTAATTGCACAGTGAAGGTTGTACCTACTAGAAAAAAAAATGTTCCAATGGTCGCTTGTCGCCAGAGACTTGGAAATGGAAGGTGAAGTTCAGGGTTTCTCAAACGTTTGCCACATGCTTCCCTCATAGTTGCATCTTGGGTCCAAGAATGCTGAACTCATGGTTTCACGTCCCAGTGTGCTCGGCTGACCCGTCTTTTATGCATAGAATGCTCTTCCCAACAGTTTCCTTTGCCAAGTGCGATGTTCCTTTTCCCAGCACTATTAGATCTCAGGCTCCCTGCTCCTGGATCTCTGTTGTTCTGTTTTGTTGGACACATGGTTTCCCTCTGTAGTTCTGGATATCCGGAAACTCCGTGTGTAGACCAGACTAGCTTCAAACTCAAAGTGTTCTCAGCAACACTCACTTATAAGCAAGCTCTTATCAGTATATTTTGATCCAGGCATTCTGAACATTGATATTGTTTGTGATGTGTGTATTTTGCTCTGCTCTAAGCCCACTAAAGCAAAGAAGTTGATGCAAAAATGACCAGAGAAGCCCCTTGAAAATGCTTGGGACAAACTGGAAGGAAGTATATGACCAAGGAAGTGGGACTAGTGCAGTGGCTGAAAATAGGGTCACAGTCCATGTTAAGGTCAGCATAACCGGAATGCAGGAGCGAGAGGTCAGGGCATAGAAGTCTGGCTCTCCAAGTCAGATGACATTAGTCAGACAGACCTTATCTTGCTTCTGTGAAAAGGCATAAAATCTTGAACTCTAATATGTAAAGAATTCCTCACTGGACACTAACCAGACCTAAATGATGCTGACATAGTCATTATTATCTATGAGTCCCGGGATTTAGCATCCCAGGACCTTAGCTTCTAATTATTCCACTTGAAATTATATCAGGGCAACACAATGTAGGATGATTACTGGGCTAGGAGTCAGGATAAGTCCCAGCTATTGCAAAGTTTTAATTAGTGCTTATGTGGCCCAAAGCATTAGGGATTAATGACCTAATGGCACAGTGTCCTAGTTGGGGTTGCTATCGCTGCTTACAAAACACCATGACCAAAAGCAACTTGGGGAGGAAAGAATTCATTTGGTTTATATATTCTGAGTCACAGTTCACTGAGGGAAGTCAAGGCAGGAATCCAAACCAGGAGGGAATCTGGAAGCAGGGGCACATGCAGAGGCCACACAGAGGTGCTGCTTCCTGGCTTGCTCCTCATGACTTGACCAGCCTGCTTTTCTTATAGAACCCACGGCCACCAGCCCAAAAGCTACACAACCCACAATGGGCTGTGTCCACCCAAATCAATTACTAATTAATACCCTACAGGCCTGCCTACGGCCTGATCTTTTAAAAAATATTTTACTAATTTATTCATATTACATCTAAATTGTTATCCCATCTCTTGTATCCTCCCATTCCTCCCACTTTCCCCCTACACCCCTCCGCTATGACTGTGACTGAGGGGGACCTCCTCCCCCTGTATATGCTCATAGGGTATCAAGTCTCTTCTCAATTGAGGGTCCCTGTGCTAAGATGACTACAGCGAGTGTCAAGATTAAATAAAACCAGCCAGCACACACAACAACACCCTTCTCCCCAGCCGCACACCTTTGCTCTGTGGCTTCTTTTAAAGACAGGAGTGTGCTCTTGGGAAGCACTGGCCAGTGGTCATTAAGGCTGATAAATGGGAGTTTCAGATGCAAGAGAAGCCAGAGACTATCAAGCAGATACAACCTGTATCCCATAGGCCACTGAGGCTTAGGCTTATACTGACATCTAAGCTATTATCTGAAGGAGAGATAAGCATGTTGTGTTTAGACAAACTTGTGAGAGAGGAGGTGATGTGTATCTCCTTAGAAGTCGAACCACTTTGTGGGGGAGCTTGGCTGTTACCAGTTGAAAAACACCCTTGAACAAATTCTGAGTAGAAATATAAGTGTGAGCCAAAACCAGGAGGCGTGGTCTTTGGAGACTTGGAATTGAGTGGCTGTTCATCGCTGGTTTTTGACAGAACCACTCCACTGAAGGTTTGGGGGATCTAGGCTTAGGCTGCTGCTCTGGGCTCCAGCAGAGGTTCGGGGTTCCAGTTGACCCAGGAGTTAGCAGAAGAAATCCTGCTGATGGCACCAGGAGTGTCCTTCCTGGGAATTGGTACCCAGAAGGTTTCATTTTAGTGTTCTTTAATCTTCTCTTCCTCGGGTTTATGCTAGTCGGGTTGTAAGGGAGGTATGCTCATTTGATAGGTTCATAATTATCAGAGTCACATGCAGTTTTGTTTTCAATGTGCATTTTCCTCCTCTCTATGAAACTAAAGCAATTTTAACAAGATATTGCAGGTTACTATAACATATTTATTTTTGAGATTTATATAGTCTTTCTTTCTTTGAAAACTTTATACAAATGTATATTGGATATAACCACCCCTCCCCACTCCTACTGTCTTCCTTCAGCTCCCCAACCCCCTCCTGACATGTCTCCCAACTCTATGTCTTTTAAAAGAATACTTCTGTCATTTTATTTGTGTGTTCTATGTGTTTGTGTGTGTAGCCCATGGTGGCCTGAAGAGGTACTGGACCCCTTTGAGCTGTGCGTTGTAGGCGGTTGTGAGCTGCGTGGCGTGTGTGCTGGGATTTGAACTCTAGTTTCTACAAGAAGAGTCAGCGCGTGTAGTTGTAACCGATGGGTCATCTTCCTGGCCCTTTATATTTTCTTAAATAATCCACTGAGTCCAGCTAGTGCTTTCTTTACGCACGTGGGCATGTGGTCATCGCCAGAAGCCTGGGGAACATACCAGTGTCCCCTCTATCTTCCTCAGCAACCACCAACTGCCTGTGACTCCTGAGACCCAGGTGGGACCTGTGGAGCCCGTCCATCCACCATGATGGAACTTTCAAATGGCCTATTGTGTATTTTGTGTAGATCTTGTGTAGTTTTGTTTAGGTCTTGCGCAGTTATGAGTGTATGTGTGCCACAGTCCTGCCATAGCAAGAGGATGGTATTTCTCACAGTCCCCTCTATCTGCAGGCTCTCACGTCCTTTACACCTCCTCTTCCATGATGGCCCCTGAGTCTGAGGGGAAGAGAGTTGTATAAATATTTCACAGAGAGATGACCACTCTCAGTCACTTCTTCAGCATTTTGAACAGCGTTGATGCTCTGCATTCCTCATAACCCTATGCAATAAGAAGCTTCTCTGTCCAAGGTTAAGGAAGCACACATCTATGGATATAAACAATATTTAGAAGACAGTTTGACAATGTGACCAACATTAATAGCGCTGTGGCTTCCGCAGCCGTGGGTTCTGATTGTGCTTACAGTGCCGGGCATGAATTCCCTCTGGAGGAGAGGCCTCAAATCCCTTCAAGAGGAATCTGAATACTTACTTAATTTTATTAAGCACTTTTATATTTGTGAAGTCATTTTGATATATAGCATTTTAACATAATCATAAATAATATGGAATCAATAATTTTATGAATCCCATCCATTTGCTGAAACAAGAATGAAACTGTACAGATAAAAGAGTTTTAGGATTTTATGTTGAGGTCTTTAATCCACTTGGATTTGAGTTTTGTGCAAGGTGACAAATATGGGTCCAGTTTCATTTTTTTACACATAGACCTCCAGTTAGACCAGCACCATTTGTTGAAGATGCTATCCTTTTTCCATTGAATGGATTTGGCTTCTTTGTCAAAAATCAAGTGGCCATATGTGTGTGGATTCATATCTGGGTCTTCGATTCGATTCCACTGATCAACCAGCCTGTTGCTGTGCCAGTACCACGCTGTTTTAATTACTATTGCTTTATAGTACAGTTTGAGATCAGGTATGGAGATTCCTCCGGAGCACCTTTTATTGTACAAGATTGTTTTAGCTATTCTGGGTTTTTTGTTTTTCCATATGAAGTTCAGAATTGAACTTTCAATGTCTTTAAAAATTGTGTAGGTATTTTGATAGGGGTTGCATTGAATCTGTAGATTGCTTTTGGTAGGATGGCCATTTTTACTATGTTAATTCTCCCAATCCATGAGCAAGGAAGATCATGCCATCGTCTCAGGTCATCTTCAATCTCTTTCTTCAGAGTTTTGAAATTTTTTTCATACAAGTCCTTCACTTGCTTAGTTAGGGTAACTCCTAGATATTTTATATTGCTTGTGGCTAATGTGAAGGGTGTGGTTTTCCTAATTTCTTCCTCTGCAAGCTTGTCATTTGTGTATAGGAAGGCTACAGACTTTTTTGAGTTAATTTTGTATCCAGCCAATTTGCTGAAGGTGTTTATCAGCTTTAGGAGTTCTCTGGTGGAATTTTGAGGGTCACTTATGTTTTTCTTTGTTTGTTCCTATCTGGAACATGAGAAATTAAGAAGGTTCTAGGTCCATGGACATCTATTTATCTTCCTTCTAACGAAGTCCAAGTGCATACACCAGAAGCAAGAAGCCGCGAGGAGTGGGTATCCAGGACTTGACTACCAGCTCCAGTCATACAGATGTGAGTCCGGAGTATGACAGGGCAGGATGGAAGGTGATGCCACACAGGGCCTCAAGCATTGCATGGTGTAACACCCGAGAGCCCTCCAGAGACCTTGCACTCGGGCTGCATACAAGACAGTCAGGTTAACTGGTCTCCATTGCATGTAAATATCAGTGTTTCAGCTGGCCTGAGAACTATGACCCAAAGCTTTGGGGAGGCACAAAAGCAAGGCCATGAAGGTGCCTGGAATTTCAGAGCTATCTGAAGAAAAGAGGCAGAAGCATTTCTGAGGATGGGAGAGGTTAAATATTTCCAAGTACCCACAGGGGGCTTGAAATTTAATATTTGGGGTAAGTTTTATATAAACCTATTGTTCTGTCTTATATGTTGTCCCATTTAAACTAAATGCTGAGGTCTCAGGTGGGGACTGGCAGGGGGTGGGGAGGGGAGTAAAGGTCATGGGAATAGCACATGGTTAGCTTGTGTGAGGGCCTAGTTCAATCCCCAGAATCAGAACAAGTAAATAAGTAAAGACTGAAAATGTGTGTCATTGTTAGAAGAATTCTATGATCAAATTTATCTTTAAAGTTCTAAAGGTTGGTGTAAAGTGAGTACTGAAAAATGAATACTGTTGTTTATTGCTCAACACATTGATATGCCTAAACTAGTTCTCACAGCAAGAAGAGTCCAGACAAAAGGAAAATCAATGAGTTTCCTTGGACTTCTTTGAAGTCAGAAGGAGAGTTAATCCCTAATACATACAATGGTATGACATACACACTGATACGCAAATATATGGAGAGAGAGAGAGAGAGAGAGAGAGAGAGAGAGAGAGAGAGAGAGAGAGGAGAATATTCAAAGAGACCAAGAGAGACCAATGTCTCTCATTCTCATTGGGATACCAGGCCCGCAAGCTTGTAGGAACAATTCCACGGTGTTTTGATGGTGTGCTAGAAACTGAGTGTGAACTAATATGGAGTGGGAAGTGCCAGGGCACAGCCCCCACTCAAGAAGGTTACTTCTGGGAACCACAGTATGTGCGGGGGGCGGGGGGGGGTGAGGGACAGGGGCGAGAAATGCCTTCGTGGCTCTAGCAGGGAGGTAAAGGAAATGGATTCACTGTACAACCAAAGATCACAGCCAGGACCTCGTCTCCGGGGGAGAGGACTTGAAGAGTGACTTACAAACCCTGATGCCAGCTGTGGGAAAAATGTGAGGTTGACCCTACACCACTCCCCATCCCCACTACCTCACCCCTGCACATACCCCCAACCTGCCCCCCACCATGCCTAGAAAAGGGAAGACAAGAACAGACAGCAACACTCGGGGCTCAGAAGAAGCATGTTGGTGATGTCACAGCAAGGGATGTAGGTGAAGGGAGACTATGTTGTGTGCTTTTGAGGAACTCTCGTGAAGATCTCAGGCCAACTGCACTGGCTCAATAGAAGACCAAAAGTCAGTAGGAAGCCTATGGTGTGCTTGCCTCCCAGGTCAGTGGCACTACAGGGCTCCATATATAATAAGAGCAGGTTACAGCTAACAGGTCTTCAACACACCTACATGCATCTCTGAGACACACTGAGAGAAGCCCAAGGTCATTAGGTGGGAGTGGGAGGACGTTAGAGAAAGTTTGACAGTAGACAGACAGCAAAAGTCATTAAAGTCCAACTCTTAGCCATATTATAAGATGACCCAATAACCACCTTCCTTAGAAAATGGAATGTTGACAAGTACAGCTGACTTTGTCACACACACACACACAAAAAAAAAAAAATCCCTAAGAAAAAGCCAAATGTCATCATAGTGTTGAAAGAAAAAACAAAGTCCGTCTTGAGTTTTCCTAGTCAGCAAAATTATCTCATAGAACAGTGGTCTTCAGCCCTCCTAGTGCTGCACTTGAACACTTCAATACAGTCCCTCATATTGAGGTGACCCCCCAACTATAAAATTACTCATTGCTACTCCATAACTATGATTTTGCTATTGTTATGAACTGTAATGTAAATATCTTTGGAACTAAAAGATTGCCAAAGGAGTCACGACCCACATGTTGAGAACCACTGCCTCACGACTAGACAAGAAAACAAGGACGAGTCTGCTTCCAGCACATTTTTCTCTGTGTGAATGCCGAACAAAGTTGCTAAGGTGGAAAGAAAATTATATGAGGTCATAAATTTAGACTTATATGAAAAGAAATGAGCATTGGAGAATGAAGGTGACGTAAACTCTTGTGTTCTTCTTAGTCTCAATTCTTGCCAAAATGGCTACTGTCTGAGAGACCCCTGACCTGAAAAGATCAGGTCTAGTAGTATCATTCTGGGACAAATGCGGGATTAAAGATAATCACCACAGATTTTCAAAAGAAATAGCAGTTGTGACTGAACCTTGGTGATTGGCCACGTTAATGTAGGTCTGTGAAGTGACTCTGGGTCTAATTTATTTTAAATGGTGCACAGTTCAACCCAAAAGCCTCTCCTAAGATGACGACCACCAGCTTCCCTTTGAACAGGGTTTTCCACTTCTTACTAGAACCTTCATCACAGCCTCTGCTCCTAGCCAAGACTAGAAATGGATGGTTTGCTTATCACTCTCCTGGTACAATAGACCCTCTGATCATTGTCTCTGTGGGAGGGGACTTCACGAACCAATCTCAGTCCACAGCTGGCTTTTCATCTGAAGAACTGTCTAGTCCTTGTCTGCCTCTAGGTCTTCCCATATAAACACAAAGCTTTCAATTACGAGTCAGGAACAATCTTCAATGTGGCGAAAATGACCCTGGACATTAGCCGATTTGAGCTCAAGGCAGGGAAGATGATCATAGTGAAATTTGCATTGAACCAGTACTCCCCACCTAGAACAAGTATTAAATCCCCTGGAAAATGCAAAGGTAAATGTATTTGGCCAATCTGTGGCTGATGGTGTGACTACTCAGGTATCTGATGGTGACATGGCTCTTTCAGATAACATGTGCTCCTCTGCTCTAGAGAAGGTGCCTCCCTCACAGTGATGCAGCAAATGGCAAGTGGCATGGGGCAAGTGACACATCATTGCACACTGAGTTCTATGGGGGAAAGAATATGACCACCGCTGCTGTTGGAGCCACATGGCATGTGTAGGGTAAGTCTTTGGCTTCTACTCAGAACCAGGGCAGAACACTGTCACAGGGCTTCATCTGTACCTCAGGTGTTCCTGGGGTGTCTAAGGGGACTTCTCTTCCAGGGTCAAGAACAGTCACTCTCCCTGTCAGTGGCTTGAGAGTCCCTTAAGGGAGATGCTGGTCTCCCTGGTGGTTTACCATCATTCTCCATGATTACATGCGATCCTTTGTCTTTGGTTTCTTTGCATGTAATATTTTTTAAAAAATTATACTCCAATTTGTACCACCAGGTCTTCTGTCTGCCTCTCATTTGTTTCCTGAATGTTTATTGACCTTGGTTTGTGCCAAGTACTACAATTATGCTATATTGGCTGCAATAAATAGAACATGGGGGCTGCCCACATGACTGACTGCTGTTAAGGGCCAGGCATGCCAATCAATCAAACATGCCAATCAAACAAGCACATAGGTATTCAATAAAAATAAGTGCCTTATCCCGACAGTTTTTGATTACCCCCTACATGCCCTGCACTGCTCGGGACAATTAGAATCAATCAACAATCCAAAGGTAAAGGAAAGCCTAATTCTTCTTTGAACTTGCCTAGTAGGGGACGTCACTGCTAGAATAAATGAGTGAAAGGCAGATGATGCCACACATCACATGAAAAATAAAGACCTGGCTTCTGGGAAGACTTGCAGGGAGGAGAATTCAAGTGTTGGCTATCAGACTGTGTGGCTTTCTCTGTGTGGTGACACCTGGGGTGGATTTCAAAGAAGCTGAATATTTGGAAAGATTTCCAGATGACTAGAGACCAAAGATCTGATAGAGCAAAGAGTGGGTGCCCACCTGAGCATGTGTCCTCAGTTTCCAGCTCAGTGGGAAGGTCCACAGCTTCAGCTATAGTTGTCTTTCAAAGTCTCCACTGTCCCACACTTACTTTGTTGGTTGGGTGGGTGGGTGGGTGGGTGGTCTTTAAGCTTTTTGAGACAGCTCAAATCAGCTCATGCTGGCCCTAAGCTGTCTATCCCCTTGGCTTTCCTAGTGCTGAAATTACAGCCTGTGCCATCAGGCCTGGCTTTCCTTTTCTGCAAAGAGACGCATTCTTACATTTTGCTAACATTTTTTTTTTCTTCACTTAAGAAAAAAAGTAAATGTTAACTTGCTGAGTTCACATGACGTTCAGAGTAGAATACTTCTGAGTTCTTACATGCAAAATGCAAAGTGAGGCAGCATTTGGGATTGCACCAGGAGGTCACTAGGAGCCTCAGCAGGTGGCTACCAGCCACAGAACAAAATGGCAAGGCAGTTGAGTTTCCATTGAAGAGACACCATGACTACAGCAACTTGTATGAAAGAAAACATTTAATTGGTGCTGGCTTATAGTTTCAGAGGTTTAGTTCACTATTGTCATGTTGGGAAACATGGCAGTGTGCAGGCAGACATAGTGCTGGAGGAGCCAAGAGTTCTATACCTTTATCCACAGGCAGCTGAAGGAGACTGTATGCCACACTGGATGTCACTTGAGCCTAGGAGACATCAACCGCCCCCCCCCCCCCCCCGCCACCATGACACACTTTCTTCAACAAGGCCACACCTCCTAATAGTGTCACTCTCTATGGGCCAAGCATTCACACACATGAGTCTATGGGGGTCATTCCTATTCAAACCACCACAGCAGTCCTGGTCAAGTGTCAGGCCAGCAATGAAGGACAGTCAGCACCCCCAGGCTGGATATAAAGGCAGAAAACAAGGGCTACTGAGGCCAGTGCCATCTTGCCAAACAATCCAGCAACCTGGAAACAGTATGTGAAACCATAGGTCATATGACAACATGACGATTCAACTTGGAGGTGACTGGCCCCCAGTCTGCAGGTTCCCAATGGGTATCCATTACCACACTGAGTCCACTTACCAGCTCAAAATCAGTGTTCTTGTTTTAGAGCATTCAGGAATCTTGTTTAAACCCACATAGCCATGTGGAATTTGACCCAAAAGGCTATACATGGAAAGGTTAAACATCCCTGACACAGAGTAGGGCATTGGGATCTGCTGAATGTCCTGGCCCAGCCCTGTGCCCTGTACCAGCTCAAAGAGGCTGAGCTCCTAGAAGGAAAGGAGAAAGTTCCAGCTCTGTCATATGAGAGAGGCAGACTAAATAAGTACACTTGGCAGACTGTTCTATTCCCTGGAGAGAAAGGAACTCCCCAGTGTGAGACCCCCCAGGAGAGAAATGGTGGGTACTGTCAGGGAGAGCAGGCTACAACTTTGGCAAAGAGGAGCTGTGAATTCTATGTGGAGACGTCCCTCTGGTCATTTAAGTAAAGTGGGCTGCAGGCGCGTATGCATTTCCCTGTCTTAAAAATCTGTTTACCTAAGGCAGGTGACTGTGATTATTTTAAGGTCATGGAGCTCAGGTACAATGCCAGGAAAAGGGTTAACATTTATTTGAGAGTGTGTGACCTTGGGTTTAATATTAAAGAGGAGCCACAAATAAAAAATGTCCAAAGTTGATTGAAAGACATAAAGTTCGCTCTTAGAAAATTAAATTGGAATTTGGCCCTTCCTCACCACTAATCCAACGCAAGCCACTGTGTTTAGTGCGGTCCAGGCTGCTTCTTTACAGGCTTGTAGAATGACTTGTTCTCATGGGGGTTAATATTGATGTATTATTGCCCAGAGTTAAAGCTTATGCTGGATACTGTTTCTAATCCCTGATTTCCTTGGGACATTCCAGATAATTCTCTAAGGTTCTAGGAATAAAGAGCCAAAGAGGCTTGTGCCCTGGGCTAAATGGCCTCATCTTCATACCTCCATGGATTGTGTCCTGCTTGAGAATAACCCAGAATAGCAATGTGGACTGGGAAGCTGGCTGTTGAAAGAAGCAGCTCTGCATCTCCTCCGTGTCCCCGTGAAGAGAGAGTAAAATTAGCATGCAGTGTCTGGAGAACACTTGTGAAAACTGATGGGGAGTGCAGCTGTCCATGTGGCTGCTTCATGATGGCTTTAGTGTTAGCTGGGTGGGATGATGTGAAAGCCAGTGTTTAAAAGAAGCAGCATCTCGGGGCTCTGTCTGCTAGGACAAACAGATGTGTACATTAATGACTCCAATAAAAGCAAGATGAGGGCTCTACCACAAAGTTTAAAAGGGTCTAGAAATAGCATCCTGAGGGAGAGACGGGGAATGCTGGTCACAGAAGACAGACAAGGGCTTTCTGGAATGAAAATAACCAGAAGTAGGAGCATTCAGAGAATGGCCTCAAGCAAGCTCTGGGGATCCTTCTAGAATATTCCACAGGTTATATTCTGTGTGAGTGAAGGAAAGCAGATGGAAAAGAGCAGTGGGACAACACAAGATCTCATCCCATGAGCAAAGGGAGCCATTGAAGGCTTTTCAGGAAGGGCATGACACATTTTGACAGGAAAAGAGGCAGGGACAGACAGTGGCTAGTGGTGGGCCAAAGGACAGTATGATCATCTCTCACTGCCTTCCCCAATGACTCTCCTATACTGCTTCATATGGATTTAAAGAGATGTCTGTGTGACTGTTAAAGGTGCAGCTGAAATTGTGACAGCTGTATTTTAAATGCAAGTGACATTATCATACTGTTTAGTTTGAAGATCTCCAGTGGACAGAGTTATGCCAGTTCTCTGCTTCCATGGAAAGTGAGGAGACAACACACAAGTGAAATACATGGAACCAGTAGGAGTTTAATGCATATGTATACATCGAACTGCATGCATGCATTTACACACATGTACTTACATGGACTTGCATTCATAAACACAAGAACAAAAGCTCCTAGCCCATACCAACATTCATATATGTACAAAGTGGTACATGGGTATATGAACACACACTGTGCACCACAACAAACATCATCAATGGCCCGGGACAGTAGCTCCTACCTCACCCATCATCATACTGAGGCCAGTGTTGAAACTTTCTAGGTGGATTTGATGAAAACAGGAAAGTGGGCGAGCGAGAGTGAAGGGTCAGCAAGTGAGTATGGGAAAGTTCACACCTGGCTCTGAGAAAGGTGAGATGTAGACAGCCATCTGGCATCACACTCGAGAAGGAGATGACCATGGCATCCATCCATAGATAGCAGCTATAGCGCATGGAGCTGGCTATAAGCCTAGGGAAGATCTGAAGGTTGCTGTCCTATCACGTCATGAAAGGCTTAAGGTCAATAAATAGGAATTTTGAGTGATGGAAATAGTTCATCAAGAGAACCAACCTCACTGCAAATGAAGTGGCCCCTGCTTGATCAAGAGCACGGCCACATGCAGACAGCTAAATAAAGTCAGAACAGGGCAGGACAAATCCCTCGAAACCCTGAGGATCAAGAGGGAGAAGAGTTTGACAGAACAGTTCCAGATGGAAAAGTACATGTCGCTTTCTGTCATAGGCAGACATATAGGCAAGTTAGGGGCAAGTGGCTCACCTCAGGCAGATGAGGACTCCTCATCACAAACCTGTCAGTCATCACCACCTGCCTTCACATAAGTGGGATCACACAGAGTGGTTCTTAGAATGAACACTGGAGACGTGATATTCAGGCTGGTTGTGTGGATGGGTAACTTTCTGTTTTCCCTTGCTGCGTAACATTCCGGTGTTGACTACTCTGAGAAACTTCGCAGGCAAAACCTGGGGTGACAGAGCTGGGATACTCTTCTTCCTAATGGGCTTTTGGTTAAATGTATAGTGTAGCAAGAACTCTTTCTTTCTTTAAAAACACAGAAATGTTACGGGAATGTGTTTTTTGTTGGATCCCAGGTATGGAATGCGGGGCTGCTTCAGACTGTGCACAGCGGCTGACTATGATTTGTCTCATGCTCTGGCAGGGGTGTGATTTCACCAGCTAAGGATAGTTTATGTTTGAAATCCTGGGGGCTCTTCAGAGGGCATGTAATGCCAAAGCCCCAGGAAGCATGGAGGCTGCTGCTTCCCTGCTATTGTTATTGGTTGCTGTTTGTTGCTATTTGCTGGATTGCTGAATTGCTGGATTGCTGAATAGCTGGATAGCTGATCAAAGATATCCTGACAACAAAGATTAAACTTGCCCCAAGGAACTCGACCCCCCCCCAATCAGCAGTAAATGGTCTAACAATATCAATGCCCCCTTTCTCCTCTAACTTTCTTAATCTCCTTCCTAGAGTTGGAGGGGTTGGAAGGGATAGGGGTGGTATAGGGATGTTGGAAAAAATACCCAATAAAGTAACCAAAAGCATGGCTACAGTCTAGTTCAGGCCTGCAGATTTAACACTTGAAATATAATTGCTGGATCAGAGGATGTGTGTATATGTTCATTTTTCAAAAGTTTTTATTTACTTAGGTATTTATTTATTTATTATGTATATTGTGCTCTGCCTGCATGTACCTTGCAGCTCAGAAGAGGGCATCAGATGACATTCTAGATGGTTGTGAGCCATCATGTGGTTGCTGGGAATTGAACTCAGGACCTCTGGAAGAGCAGTCAGTGCCCTTAACCTCTGAGCCATCTCTCCAGCCCCCTGTGTTCATTTTTAATTAAAAAGAAAGTCAGAGTTCTCCAATGTGGTAGCACCAGCTTCTTTGTGGCCCCACAAAGATGTGTTGCACCTACAGTGGAACAGACACTAGGAAAACAGCTCACAGCTTCACACCTTTGTTCTTTCCTCAGGTCCTTGCTAAGACGCAACCCAGCCTGATTCTTTTCTGATTACCAAATGAAGAGATAATTTCATGCATGTTCTGAGAGATTTCCTATTTGTTGCCTATTTATAAGCACATATGAGATCCCTGGATTTGAAAATTTACAAATGTGCTTTTATCTGACACTGCATGTATCAGGATTTGACATTTTTTTTCTTTTGTTTACTTATTTGTTCGTTTTACATCCCAATAGCAACCCCTGTCCCTCCTCTCCTCCCAGCCCCACTTCACCCAGTACTCCGACTCCCTGGGTTCCAACCCACACTGGCACATCAAGTTGCATCAGGACAAAGTGCCTCCTCTTTCACGGCGGGGGCTTGGGGGGTGGGGTGGGATTTGCCTTTAAAATACAACATGATGGTTTTAAACACTCAAAAAATGATGGATTAAAAAGAATAGAAGTATCCGTTATGAAAACAAAAGAAAACTTGTCTTTGCCAAACAAAAGATGATTTGGGAAAATAATGTAACTGAGAAGTAGACAAAGTCCAGAGGAAAAACAGCTCATTCCGCATGTATTCCTGAAAGGCTGACAGTGAGCAACACTTAGACAGGAAAGGTCATTTGTTCATAATGCTTAGACAGAGGACTGAGATGGTTGGTTAGAAGTCTAGTCTCTACATGGCAAGAAGCCACAGATCTGCTCTAAAAGAATCAACTGTGTCCTTAAACATGACTAGGTATGGTAGAAAATGTAAGAGATTATCATATAGCCAGTCAAAATAATTCATTGCAACCTGTCCTTAAAAGAGGAACATGAAGGAAGCCCATTATAGCTGCCTATATATTCGTAGCAGTGCAGCCATCCAGTGAAGCATGCTAGACCTACCAGGGGCCACACCATTAAAACAAGCTGACTATCCTCAGACCAGCAGCTATCAATTATTAATGCACCCTCCACTATATAGGGGACTTTTAGTACTTCTTTTTCCATGCTGGGGTTTTGTCTGGCTTGAGTTTGCACAGGCCTTGTGCACACTGTCACCATCCCTGTGGATTTATATGTGTATGCCCATATCATAGCCAGAAAACAGTTTCCTTATAGTCACCCACTGCTTCTGGTTTTCAAAAGCTTTCTGTCTGCTCTTCCAAAATGCTCTCAGAGCCTTGGGAGGAAGGAATGAGATACAAATGTCCCATTTAGTGCTGATAGAAACTACCATTGCAGAAGCAGTACAATCATAAGCATATGTAAAAAAGAACTCAAATGGAACTAGCCTATAGAGAGGCAACAATGCTACTAATAGACGCAGGCTAACAAATAAGAAGCCCCAAGTCTCCATTAGAGTTGCAGGTCAGTGAGGTTCCAAAGACCCCCAAATATCACAGATTATTACCATTGTTCTTGATTATCCCTTAGAACTCAGTGGTAAGACCCTATTGCTGAAGGCATCACATACCTGAGTCATAGAACCTAGAAAAATCAAGCTGGTACTCACCTGGAGGCTTCCTCCCTGCTGGCTAGCTTTTACAGTGCTGAAGGGAACAGCTCATGTTACCAGAGGAGAACAGTGGTCCCCAGCCTTACCCAGATGTGAATCCTTTGTGCTACAATAACAACTGGCCTGGCAAGATATGTCCACTGATTAAAGGGTGAGATGAATGTTATGTCAGCAACATATCACTTTATAATTGGACTTAAGGCTTGCTGCATAAGATGGAACCCATATCTGGCATAAATAATGGGAACAAAACCCATAGCTAAACAGGCCCTGGGGAAAGAACCTACTGCTATTTTTTTAATATATTTTATTAATTTATTCATAGGACATCTCAATTGTTATCCCATCCCTTGTATCCTCCCATTCCTCTCTCCCTCCCATTTTCACCTTACTCCCCTGCCCATAGGGTATCAAGTCTCTTCTTAGTAGCCTGCTATCCTTCCTCTGAGTGCCAGCGTGGGAACCTACTGCTATTACTCTACTATTGAGATATAGTACTAATCCAATTCCTGAAGACTTTTCATTATAACACGGATTAGTGCATCTCTCTACACTGAGAGGGGATGAACTCAGAGACACACAACTGGTCAAGATGCTGAGTCTATGAAGTGTTCAGACTTCCCATTTCAACATAAAATGTCATTCTGGTTGTGTTGGACATGTGTGTGAGTCACAGATCAGGCCGATCCTCATCACCGTCCAACAGAATCTGAACTTGTCATTGAGGTCCTTGATGGGCAACAGCATACTGGGTCATGCCACAGCAGGAGTTTGGAGCCCTTGGCCACTCTCACCATAAACCAGATGTTTGCAGGGAACATTTCCTGTGGCACAGTCTCAAAGACACTTGGGATCAAATGAAAGAGTTCTCAGACCTACAGTTGCAGCTTTCACTTGGCCTGAGAGCTAGGGATAGAAAACCTGCCCAGAGTGTATCAGGAGGAGCCCAAGAATTTCTCTGTGGTGTGCATGAAGACAAGTATGGCTAACTTTCTCAACATGACTCTAGAGAAGAACCCAATCCCAACAGCTGAACTATCCCACTGTCCCATGTAATAGTAATAGTTTAAAGTATATCCATCTTCATGAAGAGAGATGGAAGAAAAAAACTAACTGAGATGTGGGAAAGACCCATAATTCCTAAGACGGCATCTAAATATACTAAAAATTATTGTTAAAGTGGATGGTAAAACGGTAGCTGGTTGCCTTATGATTTGGGGTGTGGTATGCAGTTTGGGGCTCAGCTGTATGGACCTTCCAGCTGTGGTTGGCCTTGCTCACGTGCCTGTGGTCATCAGCTGCATCACCTGGAAGCGAGTTGACAGAGCTGGGTGGTCACATTTGTTCCACATGATCTAATTCCCCAGATTAGTAAGTCTTGTTCACTTGTCTGACAGGCTGCCTACAGAGAGGCCTGGCTCAGCTGGTACAAAGCCACTTCTGCTCCATTTTATTGTCCAGGGGTGTGCCAGCCACCCTAACTCAGAGATGGGAAAGACAGTCTGCTTCACAGTGGGGAAGAGCTGTGGGGCTATTGGTATGAATACAGTGAGAAGAATCTCTGGCCATTTCTAGATCTATCATAGTGAGCAAGTGGTGGTGTAGACCTCCAGGACATCAAGAAGCAGAAAACTAATGATCTAGGTACATGGAGAAAACAGGAGGCTTGAATTTGGAGAAACAATTGTATTTTGAAAGAGATTCATTTATTATTTATACAATGTTCTGCCTGCATGTACACCTGCATGTCAGAAAGGGCACCAGATCTCATTATAATATGGCTGTGAGCCACTATGTGGTCACTGGGAATTGAACTCAGGACCTTTGGAAGAGCAGTCAGTGCTCCTAACCCCTGAGCCATCTCTCCAGCCCCCAAAATTTGTATTTTGATCTGGACAGTTTTCACTCTTTCCGGGCATGTTATCCAAATACACAGAGCTGCAATTTCCCTTCCTCTGGTCCACAGGTCACCTTGAGATTGTCATCTTATGAAATTGGCCAAGCTTAAGGTCACAGGCTATGGTGGGCCATAGTGCCTGAATTTTTGAAGGTTCCTTTGTGGTACACTCTGACTTATCTTCCTAAGCCTGCAGCATCTCAAGTGAACATGCTCCTGATGCCTGTACCATCTTTAATTATTCTATAGAGAACTTCTAGTAAGGTTACATGGATGAATAGGGTGTGGTCTCTGCCTCCTCTAAGGAAGGATCAGAGAATGCCATCAAAATATGCCATTTTGACATGAAGATGGTTGTGGTTGAAAGCAGTTAAGAATCAGCAGTTGCTGTGGAAAAAAAAAAATCTCTACCTGTAATGGTTAATTTCAACTGTCAAGTTGATCAGGATTTAAAAAAAAAATGCCTGGGACATTGTTGAGCTACAATTGTGGGTGTTTCTCAAAAAAGTGTTTCCAGGAAGGGTTGGTTTAGGAGGAAGAGCCCATCCTGAGTGTAGGTGGTACAATTCTATGGGCCAAGGTCCTGGAATGAATAAAATGAGATAAAGACAAAAGCCAGGCAAGCACCAGCACTTACCTCCCTGCTTTCTGACCGCAGCTGTAACGTGACTAGCCGCCTCACAGCTCTACTGTTATGCATGATAGGCCATCCCCTCAAATCACGAACCAAAATAACCTCTTCTTTTTTAGATTGTTTCTTGCCATATATTGTCTCATAGAAAGAAAACTAGTAATAGTGCCATTTGTTTCAAAGTTAATTATAATGTCCCTCTGTGAAGGTGCAACTTATGTATGCTTCCTGGAAAGACAGCTCAACACCTGATTATCTAAGGAATTCTGGGCTGATATAAGCAGAAGCAAGTCAAGAAAAATGCATATTTCCCCCAAAACAATTGATCATGCATGGCATCCCATCTGCCCTTTCCATGTGCTTTTCCTCCAACATTTATCCCCCTCTGTTAAAATCTTATAAAAAACTTATAATCTACACCACGTCTTGAGAGGAATAGGAATACTAGAGTCCCACACTCCCTCTCTCTGTGCGTTATAAAAGGCAATTTACCAGATAAGCCTTCACAATAGAGCAAGCAATCCAACAGTGGGCATCTGTGTGGTGGAGAGGCAGAGACCCTGGGAGCTTCCCAGTTCTGAAAGCTGGGTGCCTCTGCAATCTCAGTGTGGTGCTTAAAGAGTTGATGCTGGTCCACATTGGAAGGTGGCAGAAGCTAGAATATAAACTCAGTGAAAGGCCCTACTATCAATGTCTACCTGGTCCGCATGCTAGAAAGAAAGGCAGCCTGGACAACTTAATGAAGACAACCTGTCCCAAAATAAAAGGTAATTATGAGGAAAATATATTTTAAAAGTCCAACTTGAGAGTCAATTTACAGAGAGCCCATATAGTCTCCTTGCTCTTTAGAAGCTTCTGTTGGGATTATTAATAACAGTAAATTAAAACCTTTAACACAAGCATGCTGTATGAAAATCATTGTCACCTCCCATCAGTCTCTCATGCACACATACCACGGGTGGCTCATCTCATCTCTACATGTTTTATATGCTATGTGTAAAAAATCAGGTATCTTATTTTTGGAAGCTCAGTCTTTGGCCTAGGAGCATCTTCAGTTCCAATGGTAGAATCTTGGGGACCCCCCAACCTTCCTTCATGCTGTCACTACCCTAATATCTATTCTATCCATTGTTCTCTTTCTCTCACATCTCTTTCCTGCCCAAATGTCCTGCCTCCTTAGTGATTCCAATGCTTCACAGCCTCTCAGTGCTGATTTCCTGTGAATCTCTAAAGCAGGTGTCCTTGTCCCTCTACTAAGATGACAGAGTAGGGGAATGGCAACATTTTTCTCCCTGAGGTCATGTGGCTCCTGAGAGGCAAACCAGATCTGCCTTCCCCATCACTGTCCTTGATTGCTTCTCTCCTTCCAGATTGACAGAAAATGTCAAATCGCAGAGCAATGGTTCTATCAGGAGGGTCGGCGTAGGAGCTGGCTCATAACCCTGAAACATGTTGCCTTTAATGTTAAAACTGATGATGGCATCCTACTCAGTTAGGGTACTGTCTTCCGGTTGTAGCCCAATGCAAGGAAAAGCCCTGTGAAGGACTTGATCTGAGGCAGGAGGATGCATCTCTAGGAAGACCATGAGAGCCAAGCCAATATGAACTCTAGCCTTTTAAGAGGAGCAATATACGCAAAGAGCTGAGCCCTCACAAAAGGGCAGAGGAAGTGGGATAGAGAACCCCAAACTCTGCATAGCCCTACAATAGTCCATCATAATCCATGAAAGAAAAGTAGAGGATTGAACCATGAAGGCCAAACCACTCAGAAAACAAAATGAAGCAAAAGGTGGGAATTCTAATATGGGGGGAATTCACTGAGTTTCTAGACTTTGGTTATTGGTTATTTTTAAACATTTATTCTCTCTCCTCTCTCTCTGTCTCTCTCTCTCTCTGTCTCTCTCTCTGTCTCTCTCTCTGTCTCTCTCTCTCTCTCTCTCTCTCTCTCTCTCTCTCTCTCTCTGTGTGTGTGTGTGTGTGTGTGTGTGTGTGTGTGTGTGTGTGTCATGTGTTAGTGCCCATGGAGGCCAGAAGAACCACTGGAGGTGTAGTTGCATGCAGTTGTAATAGGTAGATAGGTAGGTAAGTAGATAGGTAGATAGATAGATAGATAGATAGATAGATAGATAGATAGATAGACGATAGATATTGATTAGTTGATAGGTAGATAACTAGAAGATGATAGGTAGATATGAAATGATAGATGGGTACAAGGTAGGAGTCAACCTTTCCCAGCTTAGGGGCCCAGTGGGTCTCTGGAGAATCAAAATATCAGCTACTTTGTATGTGTGGCCATAAACACATAGCTCCATGCTGAAGTGAGACTGTGTGCTTGCCAAGGTCTAGTCTGTAGACGCCTTTATACAGTCATAATGGTAAGACTCTATGGGGTTTGTAACTGACATGAGAGGATGGTTTTATCATGATGGTTGAAGTGAAAAGGCCACTGAAGTAATGCTGATGAAGATTAAGACAGTGGCTGTATTAGATATGCACCTCCTCCACAGGGAAGCTTAAAGCATGGGAAAGGCCTGGCTACATCTATGCAGACAGTTGAGGCTCAATTCACGTACTACAAATCCCATAAGCACTTGCAGAAGTTGACTGTAGATGTCAGCTTGAACTAGATTCTTTCTAGGGATGCTCAGATAGAAAGCTCTCTGACTATGAACACTGTGTGTGTGTGTGTGTGTGTGTGTGTGTGTGTGTGTGTGTGTGTGTGCGGTGCTTCAAGCTCCTGTGTCCCACTATGATGGACTCTAATCTGCATTATGAGTCAGAGCAAACACTTTTCTCCTAGAGTTGCTTTTTTCCTAGTCATTTATCAGTGCAACAAGAAAAGAAATGAAGACGCCATCAGTCTGCCTGTCTCTCCACCCTCTCTCTCTCTCTCTCTCTCTCTCTCTCTCTCTCTCTCTCTCTCTCTCTCTCTCTCTCTCTCTCCCCGGAGAATCCTGACCTTCCCCTCTCCACATGCATTCCTCCTTCTTCTCTGGGCCTCCGTGACCATCTCCATCCTGAGGGCACCATCTCTTAGGTCAGACCCATGCCAGGCAGGCTACCTCTACCTCCCAAAGAATCTATCCTGCATATAGGAAGAAACTCAACTCATGTTTCCCCAATCCTCAGAACCCCAGTAAGCCTTACCTATTTATTCTTTCCCCCTAATCTATCATGTCATTTATTTTCTAATTGGGTTTAGCACTGTCTCCTCTCTACTAACATTATATCTTTGCTCATCTTTACTGGTGTTATCTGGGAACTTAAACCCAAACCTGATGTCAGGCAGTGCTTAAACCAGAGCCTGGGCCTATCAGAACACACAAGAGCATGTAAGAAAGTGTCACATAGTAGATGATTATTTAGAGCAGTTGTGCTCAGCCTTCCTAATGCTGCATGGGGTGGTGACCCCAATCATAATATCATTTTAGTTGCTACTTCATGGTTGTAATTTTGCTACTGTTATAAACATAATGTAAATAATATCTGATATGTAGGACATCTGATATGCGACCCCTGTGAAAGGGTAGTTCAACCCCCCAAAGGGCTCACAACCCACACCTTGAGAACAGCTGCTGTAGAAGAAGCTGTCGTTGCCAGAGTGCTGGGTTACCCTTGGTGTTAACTTTTCCTATCTATGTGCCATTTAGCTTTAAGTCCTATGTATAGCTGTGAGCTTTCATGTCCTTGTGATAAATATGAAATCATGGTTTCTCCTCTTACATGTTTGCATGAGTTCTTTCATTGAGTGTTTATTGACTATTAATTCTCCTGCTGTCAAGGCATAGAACCAGGTGAATTATGATGAAATCTTTTGCTGGATTATACTAATCTCAAATGCAAAATTGGGGGAGGGGTGTGTGTGGGGGGGTGACAATTTCAGGAGGGAACTAATTACTATTCATTTTTATATGACTTGTAGAGACACCTGTACTAAAGGACTAAGGAAAAAAACCAGCGTCTCAAAACCAGAAGGAACAGAGGGTGAGAAAGAGAACAAGAAGAAAGACTGATGACACAATAGGAATTCCAGCTCTGCGCTTCTCCTCAGTGCCACTAGTTATTGCACTGAATGATTTTTCCATCTTACTGTGAGAAGCATGCATGATCTGCCATGGCCATGTTTCTAGAGAGACCCTCAGCCAATAGAAACTTCCGTATTTTGTGGTAGTGGGCCATGGTAGGAATGGTCGTATGACTGGCTTTGTCGTAATGTACAATGTGGGTCATTTCTCCACTGCTAGAAAATGGCATACTCTAAATAAGGGCTGCTTTCTGTCTGGATCCTAGAGGGAAGAAAGTCTTTGGAGCAGATGAATGGCCACCACCAACACAGACTATACATGAGGAATAGAGATTTGTTGGTGCTGAGACAAGTCTTTGGGATGATGATAGAATCTTGGGGTGCTGTATGATATGATCCCAGGACAGGGGATGAACTCAAGAGTGCTTCAAAAACCATACCGAGCTCAACAAACACAACTAGTTGGTCAGAAAAGCATGTGCATCTTACTGTGTGGTACCCTGTGATGGCCCCTGGTGAGGCATGCCTTTCACGGTGTGTTCAGCTTCTCCTTTGTAAACACTAGACTGAGTGCCATGAACTGATTGCCTTGAGGCAGGAGTAAATGGACGTCAGTAGACATCCTAGACAATCTTAGGCATTAGGGCTCATCTTCCCATTTCTGTTTTGGAAGCCCAAGGCTTCCCTGTGGAATTCTTTACAATAGTAAGGGTTTCCTCTAACTGGACTGCCTTGCTTGGCAGCTTTCTCCCTCAAGGGCCTGGTAAGAACTGAGTATGTGACTGCTGAAGGTAAGGAACAGAGATGAATTTTTCCGTGAATTCATGTTTTCCACGTTTGGCTGGGGACTACTGTTTTGTGCAGTGCAGCTCCAGATGACCACAGCTGTCTGTGGGACCCAGGCAAGCCTAGCCAAATTCTGAACCCAAGACAACATAACAGCTGTTGGTTAACTGGAAGCCACTAACTAAGCTTTGGAGTCAATTGTCACCCACCTATTGAACATTAGCCACTGACTAATACCAAACACCTGCCTCCAAAGGTGTGTCCGACGGTTGTCAATTCAGTATAAAAAGCTCCATTTATTCTAGCTTTTTCCATTTTACTTTGAAGTGGTAGAAATTGTGACCTAAAGAAATGTATTATCCAGGCTCCTAGATTCCACATTCTCTCCTGAAAAATCTCATGACCTCTATTCTTCAGCCAAATTAACTGTATTTGAGTCTAGGAGCAGCAAGTGAATCTAAGTTACACATTACAGTTGGTATATCTTTATTACTGAGAAGGCATGGGGGCCATTCAGTCATACCCCCAAATCCATCTCACGGCTTCACATTTCAACCTTAACATCTTGGAGTCAAGCCAAGATACAGCTGTGAAAAGATCGTAAACAGGATAAAGGACAAAAGCATCAAGTTGGAGCTGAAGACCACCCAGAAGCTTCCATGTACAACAAAAACAGCAACAACGAGTTGGCCATGGAACAACTGAATGGGGTGTCTGCAGAACTCTGCCCTCCCTGTGGCTCTAAAGGGTCACCCCACTGATGTTATCAAAAGATAGTTTCCATGTTTGGAACTTCTTCCTTCTACAGAACCATCTCTGGGGCGTTACGCCCATGGATGACACTGGCTGTTCTCACAGGACACTGCTAAGAAAAGCTGGCTGACTGAGCTTGAAGAAGGCCCAGTGAATAAGGTGCTTGCTGCACAGATGTAGTGCCTAAACTCACATAAAAAAATTCAAGTGCGGTGGTCTAAGGCTAGAACCGCATTGTGGGGAAGGACAGACAGAGTGAGACCAGCAGATTTCTGGCCAACCAGCCTAGACAATCAGTGAGCTTTGGGGTCAGTGAGAAGCCGTGCCTCAAAAAAAAAAAATAAGGTGGGGAGAGAAGGAGATGGGTACACTGTATACAATACGATACTAATAATAGTCATTATTATATAGTATAATATTTATATATCTTATATAGTAGTTATGTAATAATAGTCATTATTATTTTCATAATAATTTCCACCCATCACATCAAGAAAAGCATGGAGCTGTGAGTGGCTTAGTCCACTGCAGATGTAGCAGGAGCATACCGAGCATAAGCCAACGGCTTTGTACATGGTGATGGTGCAACCTGGAAACAGAGAGAGAGCTAGACCAGGATCAGGAGAGGCTGCAGCCTTCTAAGGCTTATGCCAGAGACATGCTTCTACCGACCATGCCCGAACCCTGATGACGTCACAATACTAAAAGCATTTTGAAGTCCATCCTCTATGTTCATCAGTACCCAACACGGCTTTTACTCGGCCATGTGTTGATGCTGCATTATCAGCATAGACAGATGCTACAATCTGCTCACACTGCAGTGATTTTCATAACATCATTAATGATGGGTAGCCTTCTTAGACATAAGGGAACAAGGCTGGCTGGACTCCTCACCTGCCATCCCTCTTTCCAAGGGTTTATGCTCATGGGACTAAGAACTATAGGTTCTTATGTGAGTATGTAGCACATACTAGAAAACGTGTGTGCATGTATGTGTGGGGGGAGGGCAGGAAGGAAGGAGGGAGAGCGGCTGTGCTGCATACATAACCAACTATTTTGTGGCATCACATGTAACCTGCTCCTATGACACCTAGCCTTCCTTGCTCCTCTACTCCTTGAAGTGTCTGTGGGTGACACAGGAGAAGTTGGCCATCATTGATTTCTTCATCTGTTATTTTGAACCCATCATCTTGTCAACAGCCAGTAACAGGACTCTAGACAAGTCACATCCCCCTGTCCTTTCTTTTTCACACAACTGTCTCCCTGGCTGAGACTATCACCACATTCACCTGCTCCCATCTTACTTCTCAGTGGGTATCATCCACAGTCGCTGAGCTCATGATAGGAACACAGATATTGGAGGGCACTAACTAGAGTACAGGTCCGTCAGCCATTCAGAGATGTTCAGAATGATCCTCTGAATCATGGTGCTCTTGGAAATGAGCTCAAATTGGACTTAAGAAGGACAATATAATCCATAGACCAAAATGCACTTCCAGGAATAAAAGACCAAGCTTATATTTGGTTAGTCTCTTGCCATCTATATCAGAGTATAAGTCCACATGGCTAGCAAATTGCATGCTATGGTATCTGTGGGGGCTTTCCTCCTTGGCTCTCCGATTCAAGTCAGTTCTTTTTTTTTTTTTTTTTTTTTTTTAATAACACTTGGCAGCTATGCACATTAGTGGGGTTTAGTGAAATTTCTATAAATGCATACCTTGCATAATGGTAAAAGCAGAATATTTGGCATGTCCACCTCTTTTCCATTGACCATTTCACTGTGGTATTTATAGACAAAATCCCTTACTCTACTTATTTAAAAATAGACCTACTTTAGCTTTAACTACAGCAATGGCCCACACCAGAGAACGCCAGCCCTTGTCATTCCCACGCAACTGCAGTTGTGTGCCCAGGATCTTGCCAACATACCCTCCTTGCTGCCAACCCCCCCCCACTTCAGTGACAACAATTCTACCCTTCATGCCCATACACAGAACAGCTTTTGGGGAGGGGAGCAGAAACAAGTAAGAACATGCGTTCCACTCTGTGTACCCACACTTCAGTTACCATTCTCCAAGTTGCTCTGTGTCACTGCAGAGGGCAGAGTTTGATTTGATTTGATTTGGTTTGTTTCTTATATTTGACTAGCATTCAATTTCAGGGAGTGTGGAAAACCACTCAGATACAGTTTCTCCCACTACAGTTGCATGCCAAAGCTCAGTGACGTGACCTCAGAACGTGTGTGGACTTCTCCACAAGGAATGGGGGCAGTTTTCAGTGAGGCTTAGCTGACGCCTTCTCATTTGATCCCTCTCTGACATTATCAACCTCAAGATAGCCTCAGATCCTTTCCAGAGAGAGGGCTCGGTCCCCAGCACTGTTTTTACTTCAGACCCAGTTACCAGCCTCAGGTTATCCTACCCGTGTTTCTGACTAGCTGGTTATAAGCCAGCGTGCCTTGCAGGTTTGTCTACACATGTGATGGATCTGAATGACTCACAGAACTCTTCCTCACAGAACTGAGGAAGAAATCCCCAGGGTGAGCTATGGGTGCAAACATGGAGCTTCCGAACCTGCTCTGGTGGCTTCGTGTGTTCAGCTAGGCAAAAGCTGCCTTGTGGGTGTTATGGTGACTATGTGACAAAGGTTTCATCTTAGCAAGGGCAACCATGTAAAATGCCATTGGATACAAAGGGCCTGGAGTTGGGAAACCCAGGCAGGACCATCTGATGCTGGGACCCTTTTGTACTTGAGGTGGAGCCAGGAATTCAGATCTCCCAATATGACCTGCCTCCATAAAGAAATGGGAACCCAGCTTCGTGCCCTGAGACCAAACACACACTGACTGTGGTCCCTCCAAGGGCCCCATGCATCATAGGTCTAGATCTACTGACTCTTGCTTGGCCCGTTTTGCTAGCCTCTTTGAGTCCTTTCCTGATTTCCTCTCAGAACAAATCCTTGTGAAATCTCTTACTATCCCACAGGCCTGTGGCTCTTAGAGAACTGAGCAAGCCCAAGCTGAATGTCAGAACCAGGGCACAGTTGGAGAAACTGAGGCAAAGGAGCAAGTGTGATGCCTTTGCAATCCAGGAGGAACCATGTTTTCTTTCTCTGAGGAGGCAATTCAGAACACTGACAAAGCAGTGCTTGGCACCTACACATCAACCAAGCATACGTAAAGAATGCCACAAAAACCTAAAACGTGGTCATGTGTGCTCGCTCTGGCTGCCCTGTCCATAAGCTGGATGAACAGACAACTCCTAGTGTACTTCTCCAATCTGGCACAGCCACCAGGTGGGACCTCGCGGTTGTGTCACCCAATTCTAGACCACACATCTCTGAGGTGTCCCTAGAGTTGTATGGGTAATAATTACCACAACTACAATTGTCTCAGGTTCTGCACCCATGTTTAAAGTAAGCACGGAGACACGGCCTGGAAAGATGCCACAGAGGCATCTGCAAAGATTTGCATTCTGGTGCCGCGAGGTCTCTCACAGCTCATGGAGATGACGCCTGATCCCTCACCAGCTGAAACCTGAAACTTCTCTGTGACTCACCTTCACCTGAGACGCCTCCTAAAGGAGCGGCAGGTGTTTTTGATCAGGGGCGACAACTCCATCCTCCAGCAACCCTGAGCTGTGAGGAGTGACAGCTCTCCTAATGTTCTCAGATAGCGTATCTTTCCTGGCACTGCCCTTGAATTGCCAATTGCTGCACAGACAGGAGCAGAGAGAACCCAGCACTTGCCAAGGCCTGAGTCAGGCTGACTCCTACCTGAAGCTGTGGGTAACACACACCATCACTCTAGGTGGTAAGTCATAGCTGTGTGTCATAGCTAATCCAGGCCAAGATGGAACCCGCAAGTTCCAACAGTGGAGCTACCCAGACTGGAAAATACCCCTGAGTCTCCCGATAATTCTCGAATCCTCCTTGCACTCTGTGGAATGTAGAAAGCGAAGTGCCATGTGACTGCTGAGTCACAGTGCTACAAGAGGTCGTTTGGCCAGATCAGCAGGCCCAAATCCAACCCTGCTCTGTGCAAAAGCTCCTGGGGGTATGCTGAGCACTCAGCAGGAACCACCTAGTTAATCACAGACCTACTCCCATGAGACAGGGAGATTGCAGAAGAAGAGTGTGTCAGAAGCATGGCTTGCCTCAGTGGCTAGCATCGGGATAGCCCCATCTGTGAGTAATGTGTGGATTACCCAAGGACCCAGTGCTCTGCCTTCTGATTGCATGACCCCAGGTGCACAGAACCCAGTGCAGAAAACAGTCTGGCTGTGCTTCTGCGTTCTGCTCTCTGGGATGAAGGGCTCCCTTTTTAAGGGGCCCTATTCTAAATACAATCCTCCAGATGAGACCCCGGAAAGAACAGAACTGTTTGCAGATTCCTGATGGGTTAAGAGCTAATGAAAAAGAAATCTGCTCTGCTCTGCTTTGCATGGAAGTGATACACTTACAGTTCCTGCTGGTGGTTGTGGGAAGGCAGCAGGTGCTGATACCGTGTCGATACAGAGCACGTGCCATCCCAAGGAGGTCTGGCTGGCATCCCTGAGTTCCACACGATGCTGCTCAGTTAGTATCTGTGTTCTGACGTGTGTGTGTGTGTGTGTGTGTGTGTGTGTGTGTGTGTGTGTGTGTCTGTGTGTGTGTGTGTATGTGTGTGTGTGTCTGTGTGTGACATACATATATGTATATATGTTTCTGTGTTTTCCCTTGTATCCTACCCCCTCCCTTTCTCTTCCCTCTTCTGTGTCCTTAGTCTCTCCTCGTCCCCTTGGTCAGCTTTATTTCCATTTTCATCTCATATGTATGTGCATACATGATTTTATGCACCCAAGACCTCAAATGAGAGAAAACACATGCAATTGTCTTTCTGAGACTGGCTCACTGTCTATTGATGTCAAAGTGAACGGCCTCACGTACTCCTAGTGGGACCTGGCATCAGAGAACTACTGTGATTTTCCTGTCAATACATACTGAGATGTATGGTCCTCTGCCTTTACAAAGCCTGACTCCTTTAGCGCCTCAGCTGAGAGAATCTTCACTTGTGTTTATTTGAAGCAGCAAAATCACTTTAATTCTAGGGGTGGGGGATAAAAATCCAAAATTCTTTTTTGCTATTTTTGTAAGCCATTAAGTGAAATATGTCTCTCTGTGTCTCTGTGTCTCGGTGTCTCTGTCTCTCTGTCTGTCTCTGTCTCTTTTTCTATGTAGCTCTTGCTGGCTTGGAGCTCACCGTGTAACCAAGGTTGACCCCAGACTTGCAGCAATTCTTCAGCCTCTGCCTCCTGAGTGTGGGACGACAGGTGTGAGCTGCTGTACCTCACTGATCTCTCAGTTCTAAAGATCCCTCCAAGCAGAGGATCATGGAAATGGACAATTCCATTATTTCATTTAAAGGAAACTGATACTTGTATCAAAGACATACTCAAAAGAAAACATTACTAAAGGAGATAGGATTCCTTACAAGCATAAAAGAAATTCTGTTCCAGGTGAATAGTTATTATAACATTTTCCCTATCTTTGAAAGAGGTCTCATCCCATTAAGAATTCTTTTTTTTTTTTCCTTGTTGTTTTAAAGATTGACTCTATTCTTTGTTATGTGTATGTGTGGTACAGGTGTATGCATGTGAGTGCAGGTACCTTGAAAGCCAGAAGAAGATGTCAGATCTCCCGGAGCTGTAGTTATAGATGCCTCATATGGGTGTTGGGCACTGAATTCGCATGCTCTGCAAGACCTCCTAACCACTGGCTGTCTGCCCCAAGGACTCTTCTCTTTCCATGGATACTTAAATATTCTTCTAGGCTATGAAAACACGTATGGCTGAAGATGTTGAAAACTCAAATTGATATCTTTGTGTCAGATTGGCATCATCTTTCTGTCAGTAGTCAATGCTTTAGAAGTTATTGAATGGGTGGCTAGGGAGACAGCCCATCAGGCAAAAAGCACTTACTGCAAAAGCCTGGGCATCTAAGTTTGGTCCCCCAAACCAACATAAAAGTGGAAGGAAACTGGCAGTCCAAAAAGCTGTCCTCTCACCTCCACACTCAAGCCATTTGATATCTGACACTCCCCCCCCCACCACCACATCATACACACACAATGGTGATAGTAAATTAAACCAGGGCTGAAGAGATGGCTCAGGAGTTAATAGCACTGGCTGCCCTTATAGAGGACCCAAGTTCGAATCTCAGCTCCTGCACGAAGGCTTACAACTGTCTGGAACTCCAATTCAAGGAGCTCTGACAGTTTCTGGCCTCTGCACACACCAGGTGTGCATTCGTACACACAAAATAAAAATAAATTTTAAAAAATTTTTTAATAAATTAAACTTAAAAAACCACAGAATTTGAGTTAAAACAGAACTAATTGCAAAGACTGGAAAAGCACCGTCTTCACGGAAGGTGGCATGGCACTCCGCAAAGCAAATCCAAAGGGCCCTGCCAAAGCTGCCAAGCCCATGCCAATATATTCCTGCAGCTCTGGCTCACAGTACTCTTGAAAGACAACAAAGTAAGAGTCAAAAAGGGCCGTGGCTACAGAAGAAGGCACTTTACAAAGGAAGTGGGAAATGGGTGGAAACTACAAAGAATTTAATAAACAAATTCTAGAAAAGAAAAAAAAAATCTGCTAAAGAGGCCAATCATCAGAGAAATGTAGTTAGAGAAGAAAGTATATGCCCTGCATTCATATATCATATACAAATTAAACAAAACAATGTTATTTTTCAATTTCCATAACCTCAAGCATGCCCCTCAGCCTCAGTGTCCTGTAAACACTAATGGACTCTCTTTCCAACAGATGAGTTTTCCATCTTCATGGACTTTTAGATAACTTTCCATTCTCTTGCCTTTAAAAAAATAATAATAATAAAAAATAAAACAAATCCACTTTCTAACCATCAGTTTCTAAATAATACCACATGATACTCACATGGGTTCTGCTTAGGGCTTGCAGGCTTTCTTTCCATTAGAATCAAAACCCATAGGCATGTCTCTTTTGCTCAATGACACATTTTAAATGCTTTCACTAGAAGCTTCTATAGGACAGCAGTTCACCAAGAAAGTGTCAGTGAACAAACAAATCAGAAGATGGTGGCACATCTGCAGCCTGGAACTCTGGCCCTCATTAGGATGTGCTGGTTTCCGGCATGTGTTGAGCATGCAGGAAAGCAAAGCCCAGGCCAGTGGCACACAGGTCAGTCAGCAGCCCCCACATGCACACAGTCAGTCTCTTCCCATGTCTCTCCCACTTCCTCTCTCTCTTTCCTCTCATTTTCCAAAAATACTTAACTGTTTTAATGGTCAAAACTGAAAAATGTCTTAGCTAAGTGGAGGAGCCTCCTTCCCTGAGATGGTTCGTGTATCTGCCAGTCAGAGAGAATGCTCATCTTCGTAACAATGCTATTCTTTTTCTTTCTTTTATTAGAGATGAAATGGTTTATTGACTAGACCAATATTTGTCCACACCATGAAACAAAAGTGAATGACTGATGCCTTGGGTTTTCTTTTATTTCTTTTTTTTTCCTTCTTTAGTTTGGTTTGGGTGGCTTGTTGTTGTTGTTTTTCTTTTCTTTTCTTTTTGGAGATGTTTTAATTCCCTTTAAAGAATTAAAACTTGAAGTTTAGCCAAGAAGGAAATGAAAATATCAAGAGCATATTTGGCTGTAATGTGATATGGTGACACTGGAAATCTCAGGAGAAAAATCTACTTTCATTGCCCTCTAAGCTCAGTCAAGACACAGAGCCACTTAATGAAAGATTTCAATTTCGGTGACCTACCACCCTAGTCCAAACCTATGCCCATGGTTCTTTCTTGTCTACAAAGAGACATTGTGTTCACCATTTTTCTAGGGTTCTATAAGGAGAAGTTTCTTCAGATCTAGAGATACCAAAACTCACACCGCTGCTCTGAGCCTGAGCCAGGCTAGACCCTGGCTCATACCCTCCATAGCCCTAGGGCTAGGTTTGATGTCCCTGCTGTGAAAGTGAGGAAAGAGATGTCTGAAAGTTTGCACAGTGCCCCAATGTCACAACTAAGCCCAGTTCTGCCCTGTAGGCCCAGGACTCCCTTGGTTCCCAGGACAAGCCAGGAATTGCCTTAAGAAGTAGGTGTGTTTTGTAGACATAGCCAGAGGTAGTCAGCAAGAGATCTATTGTCTAGCACAGTGACTCTCGATACTAGCAATGAATTGAACACTCAAAAATTGCCAGATTGGAACCTGTGACACGTCTTCACCATAAATGGATATGCACAGAAGAATACATGAGACCTGGGCTGGCCAGACGACTCAGTGGGTAAAAGCATTTGCTACCAACCTGAGTTCAACCCTCAGATTCCACATTGCAGAAAGAGAGAAATGACTTCTGTAAGTTGCCCTTTGGCCTACACACATCACCATGGTATTTATGCCCACATACACAAAATAACTAAATGTAGAACAATATTTCAATAGCTTGGCCTGGCCTTTCTACATTATACACTTTGTTGCAGAATATCTTGCTGTGCGCTACAGATATCTACTATTTTTATTTGTGAAATAAAATAATATTAAAAAAAGAAAAATCTGCAGATTTGGGCCCAGGGGTCCCGCTCAAACTAAGGCACCAGCCAAGGACAATACAGGAGGTAAACTTTAAACCCCTTCCCAGATCTAGCCAATGGTCAGAATATTCTCCACAGTTGAGTGGAGAGTGGGATACGACTTTCTCACGTACTATGGTGCCTCACATTTGACCATGTCCCCTGGAGGGGGAGACCTGGTGGCACTCAGAGGAAGGACAGCAAGTAGCCAAGAAGAGACTTGATACCCTATGAGAATATATAGGGGGACGTAATCCCCCTCAGGAACAGTCATAGGGGAGGGGAATAATGGGAAAATGGGGGGGGGTGTGGAATGGGAGGATACAAGGGATGGGATAAACGTTGAGATGTAACAAGAATAAATTAATAAAAAAAAGTTTCCTCTACAAAAAAAAAAAGAAAAAGAAAAGCACTCAGAATTAACTGGAAGAAGATAAGGTCAAACCATTCCTGGTACCTGACGCCACCTTGAGTGTCACATGCCCCTCCCTCTGGGATGCGAACCTCCGCCTCTGAACTTATCTCTGAACTTGAAGAGCCTCACACACGCCCATTTACCCTGGGTGGCACTTTGAGCACCAGGACCTAAACCATTAGACGGCTGCCCGTCCCATTCCAAATTTCCTGCTTCCTGGTTCACCCTTCCCATAATGACCAGGCTGCCCTGGACTCAGAACCTGACTCCACAGTGTGAATGAGGTTGCCATTCCAAGGCCTGTCAATTAAGCCAGCCACAGGCATGGGCACTGTTCATGGATCAGGTGTGGCTTGACTTGTCCCGTAACTGAAGATCTTAGAGAGAAAAACTTTGCATGGGATCTTAGTACGTCATTGTTCCTGGGGTTCACTTTGTGGGTTCATTTCAGATAATGAGGGAGACCAGTTCAAGAGAGCCGTATAATGACATAACACGATGTGGCCTTCCCACCCCCACCTCACCCCACCCCCCATCCCCTGATCTCAAGAGGCTAACAGAAGAATAGGCTAAAGCTGATGTCCCTAGTCCTCCATCTGTACATGAACATGACCCAGCTAAAGAAGCCCAGATACCCATTTCCTCCAGCCTCGGGGTTAATGCTTTGCCTATATGAATCACATAGCTCTGCATACTTTCTGTTTTGTTCAATCTCCATTCTTGGTGACCCACTTGTACCCTTTAATTAAAGGGGAAAAGAAGCTGAAAGATGGTTTTTGCCCTTGTCTGTCCTTGCTTCAGCATGCCTCCTTACAGGACAGTGCTGCTGTGGAACACGCCTTCCACTCTCTAAGCTATGAATGAGGTACATGGTCTTAAGCTTCACAGCTCTGCAAGGTTGAGGCATGCATGTTTGGGGGATGGCTTGAATGCTTGTTTGTTTGTTTGGTTGGTTGGTTTTTCAATTCAGAGTTTCTCTATGTAGCTTTGGCTATCCTGGAACTCACTCTGTAGAGCAGGCTGGCCTCGAACTCATAGAGATCTGCCTGCCTCTGCCTCCCTGAGTGCTGTGATTAAAGGTGTGTGCCACCACTGCCTGGCTAGCATGGATTTTTGTGACAATATTTACTAGTTCTCAATAGATATTTCACACAGTCTTCCGATTACATCATTTCTTGAGGGTCTATTGAGCTCTGCATCCCGATACAGGAATGTCACAGGAACAAATCCATAGTGACTTTGGGCATCACTTTCTTACATTGGCTTGAGATTAATAATCAACCCACAAGAGGTTTAAGCAGTTATACCCATAATAAAGACAGTAGGAAGCTCAAAATACCCCCAACACTCCTTTTCACCAGAAATGAAAGAAGACCCTTTGAGGAGATAGTGTTTGAGTCTGAGATGAGATCTGAAATTGAGAGCCACCCTCCAGAAATGGCAAGAAGATGCCAAGGCAGAAGAAGAGAGTGCAAGGGTCCTGAGGCAGGCATTTGAACAAAATGACAGGACAGATGCCAATGCAACCAGGATGTGGTGACTGTCTAGAGATGCTGGGAATACAGGGGTCCTTTTATAAAAACAACGTATTAAACTTATACAGCACAGCAGATCCTGGTAGACCATGGCTTGAGTTATATACTACTTAGAGGTCTTGACTAGTTTACTTCCCTGGTCTCATACTCCCAATTTGAAATAAAGCCATAAAGGCTTGGAAGTAATTTTCTCTTCCCAGTTGGGTTCTCTTGTGATGAACCAGTCTAAGTTCACAGTGGAAACCAGGACCGTTCCTCCAAAGTTGAGTGCCTATCAGCCTCCCTGACTTCGTTCAAACTAGCAAATAGTAAATTAGGTGAGGAAGACCCCTCAAAATCCACTGAAACCCCCAGCCCTCCAGGACAGACTGTATTTGGGTTCCTAAGTGCCCCCCTTGGATCTGCAGAGGCTCTTTCTGTGTGTGTTCTTCACTGTGTATGTCTGTTTCCTCACACCCCCCTGGTAAAGCTTTTCTCACTGGCTGACTCTGTCTGCCTTGTCAGAGATTTTCCTTGCTGCTACTGGTATTCAAGAGATTTTTAGACATGCCAAGATAGGAAAGATGTTTTCTTCAAGGCTGCCAAATACAATTAGCCAAAACACTAAACTTCTTTCTAATTCCTGATTGTTTCATGGTTCTTCTTGCTGTAGGTAGTTTGTTGTATAAATGTTTAATAATATAAGCATATATGTAAAAAATAAAGTAATTAATAAATAAAAGTAAGGAGAAAAAAAAGAGTTTTCTTGCCTTCTAATTCTGGAGACCTTGACTGAAGGATGAAGTGATCACAAGGGAAGCACCAGGATGAAATTCGGTTGAGTTGCTGTCTCTTGGGCATACCTGCAAGATGTATAGAGCGCATGCTTAGTAAAGCAGCTGCTAATGATTTTGTCTGTCTTTTCCTCCTGATTTCAAGTCTTCTCTATTTTTAATACTATTATTAATAGCCCCTGAGTCCAATCAGGACTGACCATATGGGTATGAGTACAGGACCATCCACTGGAATATGGGCAATTTACCAGAAGCCACATCCCCTCTCTCCCCCAAAGTGTCCATCTCTCTCCTTCAGCATCTACCAACCGACAATAATTCCTCAGCTGGGGAATGGAGCCTTGGGAGCCCCTCCCTATTCCGTGTTAGAATCCTGACTGGCTAGATTTTAAATTTGTGCAGGCCTTACTACCATACGTGGTTTAGTACAGGGTAAGATCACTGATTCTTTTTCTCCCCAGCAACCTGCATTGCACCTTCCAGCAGAAACAGTTTCTTGATCAGACTGAAATTGATTTCTTCATGTCCTACAGGAAAAATGGGCGGTATCTTCAGCAATAGAGCCTTATCATAAAGTTATGGGAAATCATAATAGCCTGTATTATTTCAGGTGTCTCAAGGCCCTTTTGTAAAAGTTTTATCTGTATCCCATGTCTACTAAGAGCAGCACTGTCTAACAGTCCAAAGTACCTTTTATCAAACTTCCTCTTTTATATTAAATCTGAGGAAGTTTTTAAATTGAGGGGATAAATATAGATTGGTATATAAACCCCAAAAGTATTATTTATTGGAAAATGATAATTTGGTAATTGCATATAGGCTGTACAACATGACATATATATGTATGTATGTATATATATATGAATAAATCAATACAATTAATATATTCATCACTTCATATATTTTCTGTAGTGAAGGAATTTAAGCTCTCCCATTTTAGTATTATTCAAATGCACAGTATGTTATTGGCCATATTTACATTGCTGCATGATAAATTCCTGAAGTCATTCTTTTTCCTAACAGAAATTCATACTCTTTAGCTGGCATCTTACCCCAGCACCTGGCCCCTGGTAAGACTTTCCTAATCTCTGCTGCTCTGAGTCCATGCCATGCAGATTCCACATATGGGCTTACACAGCATCTGTCCTCCTGTGCTTGGATGACTTAATTAAGCAGAACCCTCTTCCAGATTCATCCTTGATATCAAAGATAGAATTTCTTTTCGATCAGTGGGCAACAGTACTCAAATGCATCTCCAATCTCATTTCCTCTGTCCATCCATCCACGGGTGGAACTTGGGTTAATTTATCAATTGCCAATGTCACAAGTGATACAAATCAGCAAATACTTCTGATGTGCGCCCAAAGATGGGACTGCTCAATTATAAGGGACACACACACACACACACACACACACACACACACACACACACACACACTCCCCATGAGCAGAGTCCAATCTCTGTTGACTAAAATCCACTGGCAATCCCATGCTGTTTCAGACAGGCCCTGGGATGTCATGCGGATGGCTTTCTTTAATGCTCGGGAATTTGAGGTTGGGGTTTTTGTCTGTTTTAATTAGCTTCTCAGTCATAAACAACCTAGCAAAGGAGGCCTGCAAGTGAAAGGGAAGCCACACCTGCCTAGAGAGCCCTTCTGCATGGAATAAGTCTCTAGTTCATCCACTGGTTGATTTCAGACATGACTTCCCACCTGGTTGTTTCCTAACCATTACACTCCTGGGATTAAATGCTTAGTAAGTTTGCAGGAGTTTACAGGAGAGTCTGCTTATGTTTCTTTTTACGTTTCTTGGGCTCTAGTGCAATCCTTGGAGTTGTAGAAAAGAAAAGAAAAGAAAAAAAAGAAAAGAAAAGAAGAGAGCTATTTCCTTCTGAAGATCACAGTGGATAGTCTAGGCTGGATAGACTCTGTCTCAAAAAATAAAAACAGAAATAACAGATAGATAGATAGATAGATAGATAGATAGATAGATAGATAAGAAAGATTTGTTTCCAAACGATTTTTATATGAGTTGCTGTGTTTCCTCCCTAACTGTGTATTATAAGTCCATGATTGTACTGGAGACATCATCAGGCGACCAGACACATCCTGCCTTCCAGAGGCAGCCATGAACAAGGCCACCTGCACCTTGTCAATCAGAGCCTGTCTGGTGTGAACCAGCTGTGCTGGGTGAGCCTGAGATTCGGCGTCTGCTCCACCTGTTTTTAGTTCTCTGTAACAGTGAGCAAGCCTCTGCATGGAAATCTCAGGAAGCCCATTTGGCCCCAGATTTCCTGACAGAGGATTACAGTAAACTAAAAGGACTCCGTGGCTCAGCCAAAGCTTTGTCCCCAGAGCTGTGAGTCCTGGGCAGCTGTCAGCCTCAATGTCATGTGAACCCTCTGGGGACCTCAGAGCAACTGCAGCCATCATAGACACTCTCATAACGTCTTTCTAGGTAGATGTTTAGAAAAAATACTTTCTCACTTTGGTGGAATATTGCAGATATACAACACTAGCAGGTATCAGCTACGTTTCTGTACTTTGAGCCAAGGAGGAAAAAATAAGCAAATTTTTAGACAAATTGGCCAGATCTTCATGTACCTAATCATTTTGAAGCAATACCTAGGATGTGTGTGTGTGTGTGTATGAAAAAATATATATACATATAAAAACATATGAAAATGTGTTTTTAAATGGAATATTTAAATTAGTTTTTCCTTGTCTATCATTTTGGGAGAAAAGCCTCAGATATTATCTGATGATTTCCAAGCAATCGCAATTATGTTGATGACTCTTCTCTTTGTTTCCTAGTACTTTATCATCAATTCCAAAGAGGTAGTTTTCTCTCCTCATTAGGGTACCCCAGTGGAGTGGACTAAGCAAGTGTATGCATGCATGCGTGCGCACGTGGACACACACACACACACACACACACACACACACACACACCAAGATACACAAACACATAGACAAGCTTGGACTCACACTCAAAAGCACATACAAGGATATACACATACATATAGACACATGCCATTGCAAATTCACACATGGGCATAATCTACCTTATACAAGGAACTGGAGAAGATGTGACCCATCCACCGTGAAGATCAGCAGCAAGTAGAGGGAACTGTCACTTCAGTGACCCAACTTTTCAAGGCAGACGCACACCACCTGCACAGATTACACAAGGAAGAATGAACGGATGAGACAATGGGCAAACAGAAGAACAGAGAGTAGAAAGATCTTGCTCAAGTATGAATGAAAGCACTAACAAACATGGTCACCCAGGAAGAGCAAGTATGAATGAGACTATCCAAAGGCTCGAAGGAGAGTCCAAGAGCCCGGAAGATCAAGATGAATAAACAGATAAAACAGTCCTTACAAAGAGGTGAAAGAAATAGAAATGGGCAATGGTCAATTTCTTTCCTTTTCTTCCACAAATGTTCTAAGCGTTTTATATTTATTTTATGTGTATGTGCACTCTGTGCATGCCTGATGTCAGTGGAAGTCAAAAGAGGGTGTCAGATCCCCTGGAACTGGGGGACAGAAGATCGTGAGCCACCACCTCCATGCTGAGAGCTGTATCTGGTTCCTATGCAAAAGCAGCTAATGCCACTAGCAACTGGGCCATCTCTCCAGGCCTTGTAATAGGTTATTATCAACAAGAGGCCTTGCTCTCACAATGCTCAGGTACCAAATATCTCGTTCCTTGCCATCCTCTCTCCTCCCTCCCCAGCCTCTTATATCCACCAGTGAACAATCCCCATAGATTTTCTCCTTAGCATCCTCACAGGACAGAGAGAGTAGGCTCAATTTTCTTAACCAATATTTTTTATTACAACTTATTAACCAAGTGTGTGTCACTTATAACCCAACTAACTGAAACAATAGTAAAAGAGGACTAACGGACACAATAACAAACCGTAAGGATATCAGCTCTGAGGAACAATTCTCCTGGCATGATCAGCAGGATTTCTTCTGCTGGAACCTGGAGTAACCAGAACCTGGAACCTCAGCTAGAGCCAGAACCCCGAAGCCTACCTCAAGCGGTTCTCTCTAGGAGCGTCTTGAAGTGGAGTGATGAACAGCCAAAACTATCCCAAGCCTCCAAAGGCCCCGCCTCCAGTTCTGGGCTCATTTATATATCTCCTCCCAGAGTCTGGTCACGGGATCTTTTCAGCTGGCAACAATCAAGCTCCGCATGAGGTGGTTGGTCTTCGAGTGAATTAACATCACCTGTTCTCTCACAAGACTGTTCCGATCCCGCACTTGAGATCCTAAAAAACAGGTTTATCTCTCCTTCAGAGACTATATGGTATTTGTTTTTCTGCATAAAGGTAAAGAGGCACAGACACTGATTACACAGATCAGACCAGTATATATCATGTACCTGTAGTAAAAGATTTCAGTGCATTCCAAAACTGTGTATATTCACCATGTGTTAATAAAACTTAAAGTAGCTGAGGAGATGTAAATGTTAGCTACCTTGGTTTGATTTGCTATACACAAGTATTCATTTATTGTATTGTACCTATAATTGTGTATAATTAATAAGAAATTTCAGATTCTGTCAAAGAAAAATATGCCTCATATATAATTAAAGATAATTATACCTTCCAAATGCCAACCCCTTGCTCTTTGTACATATACAAACAACACAGCCGTCTAATGACTGTGATGTTGTATTATCCATTCTAATAAACACTTGGATTTTTAAAAATTAATGAAAACAAAGGTTGAAACAAAGATAAAATAAGATATAGGAAAAGTGGAAAAGGGAATTTCACAATATACAACTGCTGCATATTAAAAGCTACATAGGCTCAAAAGGCAAATTGAATATAATTCAAGGATTTTATATAAAAAATGAGTGTAGAAATAAAAAGACATGCAAAATCTAGAGAAAATTTTACACAGGGCAAAAATACCTGTAAATATATCATCAAGCACTGGCCTTCAAGGGTGAATGCTCTCTCCCAGATACTTGAACTAACAAAAGTAAAACATATTATTTATGTATTATGCTTTGTGCATTCTTGGGATCTATGTGGTATATTTAAATAGGAAAAACCTAGAATGTTTCTAGGATAATACACAGTACGCTGAAAACTGTAATTATCCTCTTCTAAAAGTGGGGGCGGGGGGCAGGGGCAGTTTGTCTAGGGCAATCCTAGGAGCACATAAGAGCCTCACATTCTTAATTTTACAGATTGGCTTGTGTGTGGACAACCACAGTGTGGCTGGAACTTGACTGCAGAAAAGCTGAGATTGAGTGGACGAGTGCTCAGACGGAGATGCAACTGCCCCGTGGGCACTCAGGTGCTTGTTATGTACAGCAGGAAGGAAGAGGAAGTGGGCTCATTAAGCCTCCGTAGGAGGTCTCTGTAAGGAAGTCTTTGTCCAGCTCCAGCCATCCAGGAGGAGGAAGCGGTGATCCATAGTTTCTCAATACAAGATCAAGGTTGGTAGCTTCTGCACACAGAGTCAACTTTTATACTTGGATCAGGGCATGGCTTAGCCATCCCTCTGAGCCTTGTGAGGAGACAGCTTCCCCCATTTCCATGGGTCTGAGACATTAGGAGTCCTTGACAAAGCCATACTACTGTCACTAACATATTATGAACTTCATCCACTACCAAAAGTGGGAAGTGACCTAGATATAGTATGTCTGGGCAGAATGGATCACATTGCTTTATAAAAATTAAGATTGAATAGAATGTTCCAAAGAAGGGTGGGGGACTGGTCATCAGGCACTTGAGGGGAGACACTCCATGATGCGTCTGACACAGAAGTGGCCTAGTTTCTAGGCCTTAACCTTAACCTTCACTACATTTGGGATATGGTCTTCACAGCCTAAGAAAGGGCAAAGTCTGAGTGTTTGCTGGAGCAATCCACACAGCGCATGCGCACACGTGCTTCCCGGGCTTGACAGGAATCCGAATCCTTAGCTCAGAATCCTCCTTGACTGAGTGACTTGCCCTCGAGGTCTCAGTTTTCTTTCCCTTACTCACAAGTGATCTCATCGGCAAGGTGGAGGAGTCATTGTGCGTCCTCTCTACCGTGTTTGGAAATCCCCGAACAAGCATTGCTAAGCCCAGCCCTGCTTACTTGCTGACATCTCACTAATAGCCTGCCCCGGGCGCCCATTAATCTCCTTCAGCAGTTCCAATGCCCGGTTCGTGTGCACAGTTACAAAAGGAGGTTTCTGTGTATGTTTCAGTCGCCTTGGTAGAGACAGTCAGCAGATGACATTGCCAGGTCGCCAGCCTGGAATGCTATCAATCCACACCTTCTGTCCATAGACTGAACATCAGCCTGTAGCTTGGTTGAAGGGGCACATGACTCCAGGACTCGCCCCGTGTGGTTGGGCCAGTAATTCAGCGCACAGACGCCTCTGCCCTGCCCAGATTCCCTCAGAACCTCTTTAGAAGATCCACTTTATTCCAGCTGTTGTTCAATCTCATTCTCAGGAACAAACCAATCTACAAGGCTTACCTGAGAAGAGTGTGTGTGGCCCCCTAGACCGGGGAGCCCAAAGTCACACTCCACAACCAGAAATAAGCTAACTGCTATTCTGTAGACTAAAAGCAAGATTCTATGCCTCTGGCTATCTGAAAACAGCTAGATATTTAGGGTGTGTGCCACCGTTACAAGAGAAGAGCCATTGGAAACCAATCAATTTATTGACAAGGGACTAATGAAAAGTGTGAATTGGCACATGGAAAAGTCTCCTAAGGCCAGTTCTCTAGTGTGGCATGAACCCATTGTGTGTATGGCTGTCTTAGTAACTTTTCCCATTCCTGTGACCAAATGACAACAGCAACATATTGCCAAAAGCACCTTAAAAGGAAAGGACTACATTTTGGCACAGTCCACAGTATGGTAGAGAAGTAGTCACAGTAGGAGCCTGGAGTGGCTAGTCACATAGCATCCACACCCAGGAAGCTTTCTTGTGCTGATGGAGACCCTGATCCATGTCCATGGAATGATGCTACCGACAAATCTAGATGCTCACCCCACAGACATGCCCAGAGTCTCCCAGGTGATTCTAGAGCTTATCAATTGAAAGACTGACCATTTCACTCACTCAGGCAAATGACACTGGACAAGGCAGTGTTAACTGTCAACAAGCCAATGTTTAGAAGGCTGTTGTGCTGGGTAGTTTTTATGTCAACTGGACACAAACAAGGAATGTCTGGGAAGAAGAAATCTTAACCAAGAAAATGCCTCCGTAGGACTGGCCTGTAGGTAAGTCTGTGGGGCATTTTTTTTTAATTTATGGTCGATGTAGGAGGTCCAGCCCAAGGTGGACCTAGTGAGGTGATCCTGGGTGGCGTAAGAAAGCTTGCTGAGCAAGCTCTAAAGAGCCAAGCCAGTTAGGCAGCACTCTTCCGTGGTCTCTGCATCAGCTTGTGCCCCAGGGTTCCTAATGTACTTGAGTTCCTCCCCTGACTATCCTTAGTGACGACTGTTACCTAGCAGTTTATGGTACAATAAACCCTCCCTCTCCAAGCTGATTTTGGTTTGGTGTTTCATCACAGCAAGAGAAAACCTAACCAAGACAACCATCAATAAAATCCCTCTGAACCAAGACTTTCAGCAACAAAGTTATAACATGCAAATTATTACCAGTCAGAGAAAAAGCACAGTATCATTATGCACCTTACCACAAGGGGTAGAGTTCAAACATCTTAACCACCCTAAACTTTGGCAAAGGTCTAACGGGAAAATAAAATAGTTGACTTTTTTTTTTTCCTAACAAAGTTAAACACAGAATTGTCATGTGCAGCGTGTCTGTTCTTGCCTATTCGCCCAAGCAGAATGAAAAAGAAGTCTTCAGGTAGTCTTGTCTATATGTCTCAAAATAAAATGCTAAGTGGCAGGGCAGGCATGGTGGCGCATGCCTTTAATCCCAGCACTCGGAAGGCAGAAGCAGGCGGATCGCTGTGAGTTCGAGGCCAGCCTGGTCTACAAAAGGAGTTCAGGACAGCCAAGGCTAACACAGAGAGACCCAGTCTCAATAAACCAAAAATAAATAAATAAATAAATAAATAAATAAATAAATAAATAAATAGTTTATGTGCTGACCCATACTTAAGAAGACTTCTTGACAAAGTCTCCAAGCACCTTTTCCCCATACCAAAGCTAGATCCACCGACAAGCCCACTTTTTCTTATAAAATCTCATCTGACTCTTGGGGTCTCATGTACATAAGCTAAATATGCTTTGCTTAGATCCACTGGGGGTGTGATAGAAACTCTTTCTGGTAGCACTAAAAGGGTGACTCAGACATAAAGAACAAGTAGGAAAAAAGATTTCTAAAGATAGACCACAATGAAACACATGCATGAAAAATTCCAAACTTCTTTTTAATGAACTCAAACATACACATACATAGATACAAATGGCTAAACACAAAAATTTTGCTCACACACATAGATGGATAGATAGGTAGATAGATAGATAGATAGATAGATATTGAAGGTTAAAAAACCAGAAAGAATATAAACCAGATGAAAAGCATTTTGTCACTCAGCAATAAGCAGAAATAAGCTACAGATGGGTCTATGATGCTGCTCCATTAGACTGAAGGGAACATGCTAATTCTCTCTACATTGTGGGTTGGTTATTACCGTGGAAGGGTTCACCATTGCTTCTGGGCCAGAGTCAGGCAGACCTCATACTTCACAAAACATCTGCTATTGTTTTCTCTCTCACATTTTGGATGCAATGACAGAGGGCAGACTTGAAAGGACACACCGTCAAACTCACGTTGGGCATGAGTGACCATCTTCCCTACAGGAAAAAAAAAAAGAGGAAATTATATCTTTGCTATATGACTAATTTCTCCATGGTAACAAAGGGGAAATCTTTGGAAAATAAATTGATGGATGCAGAGAGGTGAACTGTAAAAGTCTCTGGACTATGTAGCTAGCTATCTTCAACTTCCTAGGCATGGGTGCTGTGATAGATCCTTCAACACAGATTCCAGGATTTATTTGCTCAAAAGCCCTGACCAAACGAAAGCCTGAAAAACAGTCATGGCAAATCAAGGCAATAAAGACTCCATAAAGCAGAATTCGTGTCTTCAAAGCATGCAAGCTGATGTACAGTGACAGAATACAACTTGGTTTTCTGCAAGCTGGGATCAATGGGATGAGCAGCAGCCAAAGGAGAATTTGGGGATTGATGGAAATGTGCTGTCTTAGTTTAGTGGAAGCTCCACCACCATCACACGTGTCAACACTTATCAGACTTATCAACACTCAAGCAGGGTGTTCCCTTGGAGTCATACTGCAGTCCTTGAGCCATCTGCATAGAGACTGAGCTGACTTCCAGCCATACTGCCCGAAACAGCTCTATGTTACTTCTTCAGACATGTGCATGTATAATTCCTGCTTACATGTAAGTGCAGACTAGTGGCAGGGGCTCCTGTTTTCCATCCCGCCCCCCTCTCTCTTCCTCTCTCTCTATTCCTATAGTACTGAAGATTGAACACAAGGCCTCATGCATACTAGGCAAGAGCCTTACCATTGAGCTACACCTGCAGCACATGTCTTCCATTCCTTACACTCTCAGATCCCATGCCTCCCCTAGCACGTGCCACTCATAGTCACGGTGACAACAGCATGCCAGGATGGGGCCTCACTGCTGCTGTATGAGGGCATTCCATGACCTCAATCCTGAGAACAGTGGCACTGCAACACATCAGGCTCTGGGACCTCAGTGTCTGCAGCAAGGGGAAGCCATGTCAAAAGGCCCATTAGGCTCTTCCTTTCCATCTGTTTCTAGAATAATCAAAGTGACAACTTCTCCTGTTCCTGTAGATGAAATCTGGCTCTTTCTCCTTGATCTTATAGTTGGCAGCAGAACTGTAGCTTCTCTCAATGTAGAACATGGAACTAGAAAGAATATTTCAGCACATCACTCTGTTTGCTAGTTCTGTTATTCTTGTTGCCTTTTTGGCAGATGCTAAAAAACATGGAAATTAAATTGTATCTCTCAGAGTACAATGAAACAGCCAAGATTATTGATTTTTTTTAAGTAAAAGTTTCCCTTGCATTATAAAGATAATGCATCGTTTGAGGGGAACATTTGGGAGCTATAGGAAAAATTCATCCATATCTTATAAAAATTTAAAAAATTTGTGTGTACGTGTTTGTGTTTGTATGTTTTTGTGTGGAGGGACACACACAAACATTTTTGAAAATATGTATAGAAACAAGGGACTGATGTCAAGTGTCTTCCTCAACCACTCTCTACTTTATTTTTTGAGACAGGGTCTCTCACTGAACCTTGAGACCACTGAGTCAGCTAGACTGACTGCTTTTTTGGGTCTGTGGTGACAGGAGTGTGCCACCCCACCTAGCATTTTACATGGGCTCTGAGAGATAGCAGTAGGGGCATCAGACTTCAGTGGCAAAGATCTGAGCCACCTTCTTAAACCCAGGGGCCACAATTCTTTTAAAAATAGATTTATTCTTACCCTTGGAATAGCTTCCTTTCTCTACCTTGCAGACTCCTGTATCCAAGGAACCCCGGGGAAAGGTGTGACTTTTTTTTTTTTTTTTTTTTTTGCCATCTATCAGAACTAATTAGGGATAATGGGCTGAAGCCTTGTCATCGCTCATTCCTGTGCAAATGCCATAGACTCTAGACAGAAGTACATAGATAATTTCCAATAGTTACTCTGGAACACCTTGCTCACTCCAACCCCCTGCTCTCATGTTCATACCCATCATCACATGCTTTTCTGTGAATGTCACTCTCAAATTTGTACCCATTTATCCTTCACACGTGCCTGGAGCACCTGCTCCTACAATGGTCCTAGGGCAAAAGGCATCATTTGAAGGTAACACTTATCCATGGGAACTTACAAAAGAGTAGGGGGACCAACCATAAAAACAACCCTATGAGTCACACTGAAGATGATGACTAGATTCAAAAGTGTAACAACTCTGAAATCACTATACATATGCAGCTCAATGGAACAATTGGGTATGTGTCTGGCAGACTGTAGGAAACAGGGTTTCCTCAGTTAGAAGAGAATTCGCAGACAAGTGAGTACAGGAGGCTAAAAGGACCCTAATAGTAACAGGTTAGAAACAGAGGTATCAATATAAAGTCAGGTATGACTTTGGATAATTTGGGATGAAAGACACACTAGTATTGCCCTGTTCCCAATTTCCCCATCTTGTTGGTTTAGTATGAAAACCCAGATAGATAGATGGATAGATAGATAGATGGATGGATAGATAGATAGATAGATAGATAGATAGATAGATAGATAGATATAGACATATCCTGGGCCTTCAGAATCTGTCCTCTTCTGACATGGGCCACTCATATAGCAGACTGCCTACAACTTTTCGAGCCTGGGATGAGCTTCGCATGCCTACAAGCAAGCACCCCTTGCAGCTATGGAAGACAGTGGACTAGTGGCTCTACTTACCAGTAATTCTCTGATCAGCTCTAAATGGGCCTCATATCATAACTTAACCATAATGACTTATACCCTATAGCATGACCACTTTTCCCCAGTCTCTTGGCCATCTCCTATTTTGATGGTAGATGGTTATGCTGTAGGCCAAAATTCAACAAAATCTCTAATTGCTTATTTTGTCTTTACCCTGTGACATGCTTAATTACTTGAAGTCTGGGTGCTGGCCACCACCTACCACCCTGCCCTTGATATCAGTTTATAGGTTCAAGCCTTTCAGAAGTATTCACTTTCAGAGCTTCTTGTCTTTGTCTGAGTTTTACTATCTATACACAGCTTTTCCCTCCATGGTGTTCCTGTGTGTTGCCCCTTCTTGGAGCTGGGATGACTGCAAACATATTTCATCATCTACAACAAGCACCACATCCATTAGTGTTATATTTTTTTTAATCATGAAAATACAATGTGGAAAACTGTGAAATCTATTTGTTTTTTCATCGAATGTATTTATATTGTATTCATATCTCTTTTGGCTATTCAATTGTCGCATTGTTTGAACTTTGGGTCTTTGGGGTTTTTTTGTTGTTGTTGTTGTTTGTTTTTTTGGGTTTTTTTATTTTAAAAATTCTGTTTAGCTGTTCTTGCCTTGCCTTGTTCCCTTTCATCTTATAATGTCCCCATTTTGCCTTTATTTCTGCTGTGTTCTTCTGTCAAGCATAGTTTATGAATTTGACTTTTCCTTGAGTGACTGAAAATGCATGGTGCCATCTCCTTTGGTCTCCATGTTTCCTACAAAAAAAATCAGCTGTACTTTGGATAATATGTACCTGATTTAATGATCCTCAGGACGGCTTTCTGTTTTCTTAGTTCTGATAAAGATACACTTTTGTGTGTACTTATTTAGGTTTATTCCTTTGGGAACGTGCTCAGTTTCTTGATTGTGTAGGTTTTATGCTTTTTATTTAAATGATATGTGAGGGTTTTTCAACTTTTATCTCTTCGATTAACTTTCCACCTCCACCCCTCCCCCACTCTCCAGGCCTGTAAGGGTAGAAACGTTAAACCCGTGTCATTTTTCCCTAATTTCAGGGGACAAGATTGCAGCGATGTTTGTGTAAAGGCAGTTGTTGGTGTAGGCCAAGTTGTAGCAGACACAGTTGTGGTGCCCATTGACACAGATCGGAAAGCGTTTCCGCTGTCACAACAGAATGGAGCAATTGCGATACCGTCCTTAATGACACACAAGAAGTAGAAATATTTGCCATACGAGCCCTCTACAAAAGATTTCGCTGACTTTCACTTCCTAGTTTTCAAATGTGCCGGCACTTTATAACCCACAACGTACAAGGAAGTAAACCTAAGAATTTCCACATATTTGGGAACTATTATAAGGCACTATATAAGCTGGAAGACAGTGGATGGGTGTTCCGGAAGTGTTAAAAGAAAACGAAATTGCCAGTTTCAGTTCAACCTTTGAGGTTGGAGTGGCTGCCCATGTTCTGGCCTCAGTTCCGGTCTACTCTTCTGTGTGAAATTACAGTGCCCACGTGGGCTGTGGCCTCAGCTCCAGTTCACCTTTTGAGATTAGAGTACCCACCACAGATTCCTTTGACGATAAAGTGCCCACCCAAGCTCTGAAGCCAGCTTGGATTTCCCATCTGCAGTTGAAGAACCTGCCTGTGCTTCAGGCCCTACCCCAGGTCACCCTACTATGGCGGGAAGTCAGCTGAGACTCTGGCCTCAAAGCCCCTGTTCACCCAGTTCTTTTTCTCCTTCATGGCTCTTACTTACTTATATAGAAACCCTAGTCATTGTAGGCAAGGACCTCTGGGCCTCATAGTTCACACTTCACCTTTGTGGTTGTTGTTGTTGTTGTAGTTAGTTAGTTAGTTAGTTCATCTTTTATTTCTCTCCATAGTCTGTTGTGTTGTTTTGTCTTCCAAAACACAGGCTGCTTTAGGTTGCCGAGAGGCTGTGACTCAGCTGCCATAGAAATGAGAATGTTCTACATTATTTGGATGTCTATCTTTACCTCAGTCTACCTTTAACCAACACTCTCACGTCTTACCCCCCAGTCTTTTGCTTCTGTCATTCCTTGTTCTGTATCTCTTCCTAGCCCCTGCTTCTCCCATAGCAACGTAACACAATCACGTACCACACGTGACCTGTTCCTTTCTTTGTCCACGTACACCCACAATAACACACAGTACTAATGGTATCCCGTGGCTCCCCACGAAAGTGGATATTTAAAGAATGACTTGCTGTAGTCAGATGACACTCTATTTTCATGGTGAGTTTACACTTACAGTGTCTGTAGCTACAGATAGTGCTCAACTTTCAACAGAGACCTGGGAATACAGCCTGGTGCTACAACCCACAGTCTAAAAATAGGTAATGCCAAGAAGGAGGGAGGGAGGAACGGAGGATACAAGTGAGGGAATAACAATTGAGTTGTAATCTGAATATATTAATAAAATAAAATTAAAAAGGATAATGCCACCTTACTATATGCAAGCATACTACAAGCTAGTCTCACGAACACTCCAAAAGATCGAAAAGTAGATAGATAATCTGAATTAAAAGCAACAAACATCTTAACCCGTGACCCAACCCCAGAAAGCAGGTTCAGGTGCAAAAATACAGAGAGAATGAAAAACTGAGGCAACTTGTCTGCTTCAGGGATGACCAACTCCATAGCAATGAATGACCCCAATGAAAATAGCCCATATGAATTTCAGACCCAATCCCAAAGAACGATTACCAGTATATTCAAATAACCCAAATAAGATATGATGCATTCCAGCATCACAACTGGATGAGATAAGGAAGTTGCTTCAGAATATTATAATAGGCTGCAACAAAACAATACTGAGAAAAGCCAAATTGGAATTATGACAGAAATGGCAAAAGTTACATCAGGTTGAACGCGAAGTTCAGGAGAGCCTCACCATGAGAATGGATCAAGGGGAGAATAGAGTTTCAACCTTTCAGACAAAATAGAGGAATAACATAACTTAGTAAGTGTCCACGATAATTTTTAAAGTCCTATAAAAGGAATGTGAGCTATTTGGAGGATATCATGAAAAAAGAAAAAAATGTGTTAATTTTAGGCAAGATGGAGAATAGAGTCATGCCACAAAAAAAAAAAAAAAAAAAGTAAGAATAGTTTCTGTTCCGAACATAGCTAAAACTATTTTGTGTTACTTAAGAAGCCATTTTATGTGACTGGAAATAGGATGATGGGTGAGCTTGCCACCCGGCAGCTCTGATAAGAGCTAGTCCTTAGAAGCAAGCCCTAGCTTGGCCACCTTGCAGCTTGGATCTGAGTCTAGCTCAAGACAGGCATTGACATCCCAATGAACTAATCCCAGTGTGGTGTTGACATGGTAGTGAACCATCTCCAAGCTGTGAGCCCTGCTAGCACAGCGTTACCATCTAATGAAATGATACAGAGATCAAAACTTTGGAAATGGTGTCTGGGATTGCACTGTCATTCTCCTGAGAGACCTGACTTCTCCAGCCTCTCTGTCGATGCCCATCCATAAGAGGGCTGGAGCCTTATTGTAGTCTTCTTTTCAGTACCTGGTGAACTTCTGCACTGCTACTGGGCCCACCCAGGCCTGCTTCTCAGAGCCAGCTGCTGGACAACACTTTCAAGGACTTCCTGGGACTTTGATCGGTACCATCCTTCAGCCTGCCATAGCTGAAGGACTTCACGGTGGACACATGTCAAGCCTGCAAGCTTCCAAAAATGCCCTCAATGGAGAAGAATTTCCCTAGGGAACCCTATAGTAACATTTCTGGCCAGACAAATTCCCACTTGGTGCTATATCTGTTTAACTTCTATATTAGCATAATATTATAAGGAATATAGTGTGACTAACCCAAGCCTACTCAAAAACCAAACCTTGTGTGGACATCGCAATTGATGAGGGCCTCACATACCACCAGCCACGCTCTCTGTGGTTCCAGTCAAATCATAGAATAAAAATCTTCAAATCTAGAGAAAGATCTGCCTGGGAAGATACAAGAGGCATGCGGCATGCCAAACATTTACATACCAAACACGGGCTTACCAAATTTCATAAAACAAATACTTACTAGCTATATTGTCACAGATTAATCCCAGCACGGTACAGTCAGTGACTTTAGTGCCCCACTCTCTCCATTAGACATATCAACCAGATAAAAGAGAAACAGAGAAACTCGAGAATTAAATGACACCATAGACCAAATGGAACTTACAGGCATCTACAGAATATTTTACCCAAATATATAAGAATATACATTCTTCTCAGAAGCTCATGGAACTTTCTCTTAAATAGACCCCATACTGATCTATTTTATGATCAGACATAAAGCAATTCTCATCAAAGGTAGAAAATTTGAAATAATTGTTTGTGTTCTTTCCGGTCGTAATGAAATAAAAACACAAATCAACAGCAAAAGAAACTACAGAAAATTGTAAACTTGTGAAGATTAAATAACACACTATTAAATGATGCATGTGTCATTAAGGAAATAAAAAATCCTAAAACTGAGTGAAAATGAGGACAGAACATACCAAAATGTCTGAGATATAATGAAGACAGTCCTGATTGAAATTTATAGCTGTAAGTGCATACATACATTTTTTAAAAAATTAAATTTAATCTCAAATAAGCAGCCTAATGATGCACCTTAAGGCATTTCAAAATCAAAATCAAACCATACCCCAAATCAGTACAGAAAGACATAACTTAGATGAAGTCAGGAATTAATGAACAAAATTATTTTTAGAAATTAACGAAACAAAGAATTGGTTCTTTGAAAAGATGAATAAAATTGACATACTCTTAACCATACTAACCAAAAGAAAGACAGAAATGATTGAATTAAAGAAAACCCAAGATAAAAAGAGAGACATTACACTGAATACAAATAAAATCTGAGAATCATGTGGACATAACTTAAAAATTATATTCCACTAAACCAACAAATAAAAAAGAAATGCATAAATTTACAGAAGGATATGACCTGCCAAAATTAAGCCAAGATGAAATAAATAATATAAACAAACTATTTATAGCTACCAATAAGATAGAAGCAGTAATTTTAAAATTTCCAACTGAAACAGCTTGGGTCCAAATGAATCCAGTGCAGAATTCTACCAAACCAATGTTTCTCAAAATGATTTCATAGAATACAAAATGAAGGGATGCTTTCTTGCTATCTTTAGAAGGCCATTAATATCCTTACTGCAAAACCAGACAAAGACAAGGCAAATAGAAAATCACAGACCAATCTCCCCCATGAGTACAGACACAAACGTCCTCAATCAGATGCTCCCAAGCTACAGTCAGCAACACATCAAAAAGATTACTCATGATTATCAAATTGCCATCCTTCCAGGAATGCAGGGACAGTTCACTATACATACGTCAATAAATATAATCTGGCATGTAAATGGTCTTGAGGGGGAAAAAAATCAAACGAGCAGCTCATACACAGAAAAGACTTTTGATAAAAATTCAACATCCCATTATGATAAAAAGCCCTAGAGAGACTAGGGATTTAAAAAAAAAAATCATACCTCAATTTAGTAAAAGCTGGCTATGACAAATTTATGATTAACATCATGTTAAAAAAAAAAAAAAGAAGATTTAATGCATTGCCACGAAGATCAGGGACAAGATGACCCCCACTGCCTCACTCCCGGTCAATGTAGTGCTTCAACTCTTAGACAGAGAATAAGACAATAGAGGGAACTGAAAGGGATACAAACAGGAAAGTTGTAAAACAAAATATTCCCATTTTCAGATGACACAATTCTACACACACCGGACCCTATGGACTCTGCCAGGAAATTTCTAACACTTTCAGAAAAGTGGCAGGCTCCACAGTTGCCTCTCAGGGGTTGAGGGTGTGCACCCCATTGCTGATGAAACCACACACTTAGGACACAGGGCCCGGATGATTCAAGATAGAGCTTATTTGGAAGCCTCTTACCTGTGGTCTAGTTGTCATGGTTCTAAAAAATATTATGCTGCTAAGGGAGGGAAGCAATTAAACAGTCCTACCCAGCTGTAGTACCCATGAGCCACAACAAGGATCAAAATGGCAAGATGTGTATAAAGGGGCTGTGGATGGCACTTACTTGTTGGTGGCAGCCAAGAGCTATCTCATTGGACTTAAGACCACTCAACAGGTGAGAAATCATTTCCCCATACTGGAAACCCAGCCAGCTTTCTGGTGCTGTGAGATCATGGACGTTAGAAAATAATTTGTTATCATTGTTTTGCTAAGACAACATAATTTCTTCCCTAATATTCTTATATCCACAGAGAAGTGTAACTACCATCCCTTATCAAAGAAAAAAAGTATTTCAACTTGAGGTGGATCTCGCAAGAGTCTGAGGAAGGGAAGCTGGAAAGAGCTGAAAGGGGTTGGGGAAAGCAGTAAAATTTTATTTCAATTAAAAATACATTTTAAAAATCTTTTTTTAAAAAAGGAGATTTATAAGGGATAATGCTACACCAAGTTGTTATATGTTATTAAACAAGCATCCTAGTGCCAGCGAAAGGACATATTTCTGTGAGTTGTTCGCCAGCGAGACCCCAAGCTCTTTGCCTCAAGAAATACAGTACTGGATACTTTTATTGCTCTCACAAAAGTCTGATGAAGAATTTTTGGAAGGTTGATATTTCCAAAAGTACCACCAAATTTGGTCAAAGAGAGACATATCAAGCTGGAGTTTCTCTGGAAATGTCTTCCCAGAGCAGCTAGCCCTTCAAAGTCCCAGAAGGTGTCTTGTGGGCAACTGGGGGAGACAATTCACAATAAGTCTTACTCAAGCTAGGTGTGGTGGCATCCCTTTATCTCCATCGCTTGAGAGTGAGAATCAGACCTATCTCTGTGAGTTCGAGTTTAGCCTGGTCTACAGAGTAAGTTCCAGGACAACCATTAATATATAGTGGGACTTAGCCGGGCGTGGTGGCGCACGCCTTTAATCCCAGCACTCGGGAGGCAGAGGCAGGTGGATCGCTGTGAGTTTGAGGCCAGCCTGGTCTACAAAGTGAGTCCAGGATGGCCAAGGCTACACAGAGAAACCGTGTCTCGAAAAAAAAAAAAATAGCGGGACTTTATCTCAAAAATAAAATTTTAAATTCTAGACTCTACTCTCTGCGTGTAAAAATCCTGCTCTGCAAGCCACAATAAATGACTTGTAAAGTAAAATATGTCCACAAATGCAATAGTGGCATTACTGGTAAGTAGTCAACTGCTTTCTGATTGAAGTTGAAGCCCACTGTACAGGAAGCAACTGAAGTTTGCACCTCTAAACCTGCTCCAGAGCCCTTGGTTGGAGAAAGGGCTAGGGAGGGCTAGGGAGAAACCTATTACTTTTCAAACTGCCTTCTAATATTCATGTTTATTCCCATAAGTCATGTTGATACCTTCATCATATAAGCTTACTGTAGTAGGCAGAAAACCATAACTGGCCAAATTGCTGAGAATAAGTAATAGTGGGGTGCTTATTTCCAATGTGGAGAGCATGGAGGAGAGAAGGTGGGAAAATAAGAGATCAGAGGATGGGAAAACATACAAGAAGAAGATACTCTCTGGACTTGATATAGCCCTTGAACTCATGAACTCATTGCCATCATTGTTATCTGCACAAACCCTGCACAAAATGGGACCTATCAACATGGATGAGATAAGAGCTGATGAGGCTCCACTCCTCTCAAAAGGACTCTTAGCAGTTATTACTGGTACATAACACTCTCTTCAGCAGTGTAACCACAGATGAATTGTCCTTAATCCATATATAACCTCCCACCCACAGTCAGACAAACTCTAATTAAACACTGTGAATCACACATGAAAATGGAAGGAGGACTCATTGAGTAGAAGGCTGCTTTTGAGAAAGGGAAGGGATTAGGGAAAGGAAAAAAGTGTGGAAATGACTATGTTCATTATACAAGTGTCAAAAAAAAAAAAAAAGAAAAAGAAAAAGAAAAAAAAAAAAGAAAAGAAAAAGCAAAGTATACCAGTAATTACAGTGAAGTTTATGAAGTGAACTTTATGACAATAAAAGCAACTTTGGGTGGAAATTGATGGCCTTCATTCACTCAACAACCAATCTGGGTCTTCACTCCCAACATACAAAGGCAGACATTCACACAGGAAGAGTGAAGTTTATGAAGTGAACTTTATGACAATAAAAGCAACTTTGGGTGGAAATTGATGGCCTTCATTCACTCAACAACCAATCTGGGTCTTCACTCCCAACATACAAAGGCAGACATTCACACAAGGAAGAGTTTTACATAAAGGCTCGTAGCCTCCATGCTGATAACAGCTCCACATAAGAAGAGCCCCATATGTTAAACACTGGGGAACAAAGCAAGCCGTGTTGTAGACAGAGAAGAGAGGTACTCAGCTATGCCAAAGGAAGAAGTAAGGTTGTCAGAAGCTGATGGCCTAAAAGCCCTTGTAACTCCAATTCATGTGTCAAAACTGTACCCTTGCAATGTGACAATATTAGGAAGGAGGTGTTTCTTTGGAGACGTGATAACATCATTAAGGTGGAGCCCTTGTGTTGGGTTCCTGCCCTGGTGAAACCTCAGAGGCTGCACTGCCGCTTACCATGTGAGGGCACAGCGAGCAGACACCTCCGAAGAACAGCCCTCCGAGGAATAGCCCTCACTGGATGCTGAATCTGAAGTTTGCCCAGTCTTAACCTTCCAAGCCCCAGGAAATTGAGGCATACGTTTCTGCTGTTTTATCTTATCCAGTTGAGTGTATTTCGCTATAGCAAGCTGAACAGACGAAAACGAGGATACATGCAGAATTAATCTCAAAACAGCGTGCTACTGACAGAGAGTGCCAGGCATATTAGTCTATTTTTATTGCAACTAAAGGAAATCAATACAATCTGTAGAGAAAGAAAGCAAACCAGCAGTTTCCTGGTATACTAGATTTATGGAGAACAGAAAGATGGGTGTGTTTGCTTTCTGTTACTATAACAAACAACTCAGATAATCAGCTTATGAAGAGAAAAGGTTTATTATGGTTCACAGCCTGAAAGGGTTCCATCTATGGCAAAGTGAACCGCTGGGACCTATCAGGAGACAGCTCTACACTGCAGGGATCACAGGGCACACCAACCTACCAACTTACCATGAAGTCAGGAGGGAAAGAGAGAGACAGCTATACCTCACAACCCTCTTTGAAATATCTGAAAAGAATGAAACATCCCAGCAGACCCCACATTGCAGAGCATCTACCACCACCCAGAAGAGCAAAACTAGGTACCAACTCTTGGGAAAGCATTCCAGATCCAGAGTATACCAAGCAAGAAGGGAGACCCAAACCTTTTTGGAGACGTGTGCCATTTGGTTTGAACGTTGCATAGGCAAATAAACGTTCTAAAACGTATCTTAATGTGCACTTAAAATGGTGCACATCTGTGTTGTGTCCTTATTTATAAACACAGTAAAAGTTTTTGTGATTGATTGCACAAAAGTGATTGATGTGCACGTGCTCTCACTAGCACACACACACACACACACACACACACACACACACACACAGAGAAATCAATTTTGAGAAAATGAGTGGGCAACTCTGAGCCACATGTGTGCAAATTGCTGCTTCACCTAGTATCTGTGATAAGGAGCAGAAAGGGTAATGTCTGCCCTAGAAGTTTTTCTAACATCAGCCCGGTGCTGTGAGAATTTCCAGGGAGCCTTGTAGGAGATAATGGCTGAGCAGTAAGGTAGGGCTTGTGTGGAGACAAAGAGCATGTCAGCTGTTCAGCACACCTGTCCACACTTGAGAGCACTGTTCAGGCCACGCCCACAGTCCAGAGACCTGGGCATTCTTCCACTACTGTGTCCATCTCCCTGTTCTGCAGTAGCCCCACCTTTGCCTCTACTGCCACTCCCATGTCCCCTAAGCTGGGAGCATCCACCGAGCCCCAGTGGCACAAGATGGGGCTAGTAACAGCTAACCCAGAGCCTGGGCCTGGTTGCCATAAGTATTATCTCTCAGTCAAGGAAGTGTGGGGTGGGAGCTCCTCCCTAACCTGTGTTCTCTGTGTTGGCCACAAGGCATGGCTTCTTCAGAGAGGAGATCGCCAGGGGCCATGGGGACTCTTGGACAGGTGCCCTTGTCACAGTCCGGCATCTTTCACCAGGGACACTGGCTGAGAGCTCACTTCCCTCTGATGAGGAAAGCTGGTATCTGTGTGTGCTCACCCAACAGACAAGCAGGAGAGGCAAAGGACTAAGGCCCTTCTGTTGGCACTATGACTCTCTACAGGTGCAGCCCCATGGCTCCCTCTGGAGCCTGGTCTGAGCTACACAGCCATAGGCTCCTGGCCACAGAGAAAAGGGAGAAAAATCCCCAAACTCCTTTACCACAGGGCTGGCTTGACCTGTCCTGTCCTAGGGTTGGTGCTGCCTAGCCCAATGGCTGCTGGTTCTGTGGCCAAACTTCCTGAATCTGATGTGGTGATGGTGATGGTGAAGGTGGCATGTGCATGCACATGTGTGTGGAGGGGGGAGATTGTGTGTGTTTCTCCAGGTCCTTCAGAGCACAGCTACTACTAGTGTCCCAGAAAGCTGGGTTCTGATAGAATACTTCCAGATGTACCAAAGAGAAAAGAATGAATGACAGTCTGTGCCGCCTTAAAACTAAGTTGTTAGCATTAATATGTAAGGAGCCAAAATGCTCACTTTGAAGGGGTCTCCAAAGACTCTGATGTGCCTAAATGGAAAAGCCATCCTCTGCCACAGCCTTGTGGATGACCTCATTTGTCACTTGAGCATTTTTGTGGTTTGTTGACTAAAGATACCAGCCTGTTCTTTCTTGTGGTACTGGAGTGGAACATGAAGGTACCTGCCCAGACTAGGCCTCCAGAGCCAGGGAGTGTTTCTACAGGAAGAGAAATCAATGACAGCTCACGTCAAATAAGTCAGCCAGGAGGGAGATCTGCCTTCAGGGTGTGAGGGAAGAAGCTTCCCAAGAAAAGTCACCTGCAAACATCTGTTTGCTCCCCTGCCTGACATAATGTCTTTCTTTCCCAGGGGGATATTAACGTATATTTTATTCCTGAATCCTTTTTGTAAAAGCATGCTCTTTTCTCAGAGATGATCGTAGTCCCCTGCATACAAATAACTCAAGAACATTACCACAGACCCAGGAGCCCTGCCTTTCTCAGTTTGCTGAAGGCTGAAGCCTTCCAACACTGCACCAACCATGGTTCAGCTTTCCATTGGTTGGCATCTTGGTTTTACTTGTAATGTTTAGGGCTAGTCCCCTAGCTTACAAAGGACACAGGGGAGTCAAAGGGACTTGTGTGTAATGGATGTGGCCTCACGGGACCTGCGTTTCTCCTTCCCTACCCAGAGGCCAGGTCGGCAGCCTCCTGCTCCTAGGCTCTGCCCTGCCCTGCCTGAGAGAACCCAGCAGTACAGGTCTATGCAAGCTCCTGCTGCAACCAAAGGGAAATACGAAAGCACAAAGCTGCCCATGAGAGAAGTAGCTTAAAACTTGGCTCGTCAGAGGAGGTTCCACTCCCCAAGCTGCCCTTCCAGGCCTGGATTTGAGCCACTTCCTCACATGACTACCTAGAACACCTCCAAATCCAGATCTTTGCATTTCCTGATTCCCAGGCTCCATTCTGTTTCAGCTCAGAGCCCCTTTTGAGGGCCTTTCCAGGATCAGGAACATCTTCATGGGACTAATAAAGACACAGAAAAATGTCTCTTCTTCCTGCCTCTCTCTGTCTTTATCTCTCTGTCTCTGTCTGTCGGTCTACCTGTCTGTCGGTCTGTCTGTCTGTCTGTCTGTCTCTCTCTCTCTCTCTCTCTCTCTCTCTCTCTCTCTCTCTCTCACACACACACACACACACACACACACACATACTGGACTACATGTGTCAGCCTCTCTGGCAGCTCAGAATAGCCAACAGATGAAACCTTGTGGATGTCCTGAACAGCAGTGAGAGCATCTCTCTTTACTGACACCTACAAAGATCCCAGTAATACTTCATTCCCAAAAGAGGATGACACAGCAGGCAAGCAACACATTGGAAGTGTCCCTGAGTTACAAATGTCTACACAGAGAATGTGTAGGTCTCCAGAATGCTAGCCCTAGACTTGTACATCAAAAACCGGCAGGGTCCTTACAATAGAAACAACTGAAACTACTGGTTTCTTTGTTCTTGGCCTTACCCCATATCCCTTCTCTGATTCCTGCAGACTGAGGGAGGCACCTTTTCCATATCTCTCTGGTTGGACTCATTCATTAAAGTGTTCGCTAAAACATTCTAAAAATAGTAATTGTGCTTTCCTGTGGTGATATGTCTTTTGGAAGTACACACTCAATGGATCATCTTAGCTGGTATCTTGGACAAAACAATCAATAGATACTTATTGATTAACTTAATGAGTAAATGATGCTGAGCACTTACATTTGTATTATAACATGTGAGTGGCTTTCAGTGGCAGGTGTCATAACAAGCAGACAAGATGGGCATGAGTTGGCAAGCCTCTCGATGACAGTGGTGGCGCTGTCATTTTAACCAAGGGCTGACTTCAGTATAATACTAGGATATGACTCTTAAACAGATCTCACCTATAGCAGGTGTAAAGATGGAGTACCACAGAAGGAAAGAAAGGCTTGGCACATTCAGAGATAGGGGAGACTCGGGAAAGATACACAGTGTGAGATTTATGGAGAGGAAGCAAGAATGAGTGACAGAAAGGAGGTGAGGTAAGAGATCGCCAGTCTCCATCTCAAGGGCTTTGGCTGTTGGGCTGGGAAGCCTGGACTTCATTCTATAGGCAGAGGGTGGTGAGAAGCAGGGTAAGGATTCTTGGGGGTTTTATGCACAATATTGATGGGTCATTAGTTCTGACTTTTAGAACCTGACTTAGCAGTCAATACCAGGCCCAATGAGCAGGTGGAGAATAGAAAAAGGGAGACCAGAATAGTGAGAAGCCAGCACTGAGAGGGTGAAAGCCAGTAGGAGCGGCAAGAGCCTTGTGGAGGCAGGAGCTGGAGGTATCTGTGAGGTGGAACATAACGGCTATGAAGAATGGAAGCAGTTCACGGGAGAAGGAGAGCCACAGAAGGAGATGGCAGAGAAGGCATGGGGAGGTGCTGACTCTCATCATGGCATCCAGGTTTCAGGGCCATGGAGCCTGTTGAAGTCAGCCAACTGTGCCTGCCCCATTGTGTGTCCATCTCACATCTGACTTCAGATGTCATCAACATCTACACGCACAGGGACGCACAGGGATGTAGGAGAGATAAACATGTCTTTGTGTTGATCCCAGGTGTGGGATGGGGAACAGCCTAGTGAGAGAGCAGGATGTTTATCCCCTTAGAAGTCGAACCACTTCATGGGGAAGCTTGGATGTTGCCAGCTGAAAACATCCTAGTAGAGAGGCCTGGAAAGAGGATTTGGGATTGTTTTGGCTGTTCATTGCAACACTTTGAGGGATGCTCCTAGACAGAACTGCTCTGGGCCTCAGCTGCTGTTCCAGGGTCCAGCAGCCACCTTGGTTGAACCGCAGGTTTGCTGAGGTCCTGCTGACTACACCAGGAGGATCGTTCCTTGGAACTGATATCCTTAAGGTTTCATTATTGTTTTCTTTAATCTCCTTTTCCTATTGTTTGCGTTAGTCCGGTTGTAAGTGAGGTACGCTCTCTTAGTGAGTTCATAATGAAGTATATTTGTTAAGAAAACTGAGCCTACACAGGGGATGCACAATTAGCTCCAAGTCTGGCATGTTAGCTAGGTATACGTCAATGACTGGTTTGCTCTGATTGTCCTTGAGATCATAAGAACACAATGATTAGTTCTCAGATATACTGACATTCTTGCTTTCTTGAGATGTGCTGGGAATACAAATGCACTGTTCATTTACTGAGCCTGTCCTGGTATGACTTAGAGATCAGGCAAGTCCAACTATTTGATGCTGAGAAATAACATCATCATTTCCAAAGTTTTTTTTTTTTTTTTTTTTTTATTATCAAAAACCACAGGATGGAGGATGGACAGATAGTTCAGTGGTTAAGAGCACCTGCTGATGTTACAGAGGAATTCTTTAGTGCCCAGAACCCGCATGGTGCCTTACAACCACCTGTAACTCAAGATCCAAGGGGCCCAACACCCTCTTTTGGCCTCTGTGGGCAAATGAACACATGTGGTACACATAGACACACACACAACATACACACGCATGACCAAGTTACCAAACTAAAAATAATTGTAAAAAGAAAGAAAGAAAGAAAGAAAGAAAGAAAGAAAGAAAGAAATCCATGTGATGTTTTAAATAAGCTTACAATTCTTTGTTGAGCAGTTTTCATAGCTAATCTGGGTTACCCACAGCCATGAACCACAGGTGGGTACTTGGGGAAGAATGTCTTGTTTATTACATTTATATTGGGGGGCCAGGAAAGTTAGAACCCAGAGAATGATGTGGTCCCCTTCCGTAGCCTACTTCCTGTCTTCCTACAGGACTGCCCAGCTCAGCAGCCAGCACCCTCTTGACCAAGTCTGTGGAAAACTTCAAAAATCCCCTTGCTTCCACATGGACTTCTTAAAGCAGTTTGTCCATCTATACACCCAAATGCTAGCCTACTCTCTTAATATACTGCCGCTACTGCCTCTTAGCCCTGAGTACCAGCATCCACCCTAGGACCCCTGACTCTGGACTCATCTTGTTCTAGCCTGACCCTCATTCCAAAGCCAGAATGACCTTTTGATCATCTGTTCCTCATCTTCCCATCCAGTGTTGCTGGGATCTAAGTGGGAAAACCAAGTATTGAAAACTCCCTTTTCTGTGACAAATCTGAACAGTGAGATAAAGCAAGGTTAAAGAATCAAGTCGGTTAAATAGAAGGTGGACACAATGCGCATGCCCGATGGCCTTTCCGTGCAAGGGACGAGCAGCTTCCGCATCCACACAGTCACGGATATAAAGGCATCAAGCTACATCGGCACACTGAACCTGCATCTCTGTCACTGGAAATGTCTGCCGGAAGGACATATCCTACGTGGTGTTACTCAAGCAAAGGCCGATCTTACAAAAGGCAGAGAAATGCCTTCCTTGATGATACCTGCATGGCGAGCTGACTGAAAGGGAGGGAAGACAAAGACCAGATGCACACTGGGAGTCTAGGGAAGGTGCTGAGGAAGCTGTGGAGGTGTCATCCGAAGCTCAGCTGGGACTGCCAAATCCAGACACTCTGCCCATTAGTTTTCACTCTACCACTGTCCTTTCACTAAGGCAAGTGGGCTTATATCATTTCGTGCATGTTCCACAATAAAATAATATAGAATAGAATAAAATAAAATAACACAAAACGATAAAGAATTCAGTGAAACTCTTCTACAAAAGGAACATAACAATGAACTGACTCCTAGTGACATCCTGCTAAACTCCTAGATCAGTGCCTTGCTCGGCCATCATCAGAGAAGCTTTCTCCTGCGGAAGATAGGACCAAATCCAGGCAGACGCCATGCAGAGAGTGAGAGACCTCAGAACATTCTGCCCTAAATGGGATGTCTCCATCAAATCCCATCCCCTCAGGGCTCAGGGAGGTAGGAAGAGTCTAAAAGCTAGAGGAGACTGAGGAAAACAAGGCCTCCTAGATACAACAAGCAGGCACACGTAGGAAATCCCAGAGTCCGTGGCAGCATGCATATGACACAGGTCTGCAGCAGATGGGGGTTCTAGAACTGAAAGGATAAGTGGACAGACACATCCACCCCCATTCCTAACCTGGAAGTGATCTCCAGTCGATAACCACTTGCAAATGAAAATTTCATTTTCTCTTTTAGAAAACAAACTACTCTTAGGGGTAGACCCCACCACCCAGTAGTGGACGGCCAACAGAAAACAAAACTTCATGGCACCTCTGGAAGTTCCCTGTCTCATAATGTTAAATCAGGGCTTTTTTTTTTTTTTTAACTTTAGTTTATTTTGTATTAATTTATTTTCTCACATATTACATCCTGACCACAGTTTCCTATCTTTCTCTTACCAGCCCATCCCCCCTTCCTCTCCCCATCCACCCCTTTGTTTCCCTTAGAAAAGAGCAGGCCTCCCAGGGACATCAACCAAACATGGCAAGTCAAGTTGCAATAAGACTAGGCACCTCCCCTCATATCAAGGCTAGACAAGGCAACCCAGTAGGAGGACGAGGAACCCAAAAGCATTAGAAACAGTCCCCGCTCCCTCTCTTAGGAATCCTGCAAAAGCACCAAGCTACACAACTACAGCATACATACCGAGGGCCTAGGGGAGACCATGCAGGCTCCCCGATTGTCAGCTTGGTCTCAGTGAGGCCCTAGAAGCCCAGATGTATTGATCCTGTGGAGTGTTTTCTATGGTGTCCTTGACCCTCCTGGCCTCCACAATCATTCTTCCCTCCCCTTCATAGTCCTCATCAAGTTCTGTCTAATGTTTGGCTGTGGGTCTCTGCATCTGTTTCTATCATTTGTTGCATGGAGCCTCCCTCTCTGGTGGTGATTTGGCTAGGGTCCTGTCTACAAATATAGCAGAAGATCATTAGGAATCACTTCCCTTACATTTTTTTTTTCAGGCATGTTTGGTTCCATTCTAGGTCTCTAAGCCACCTAGGCTCTGGTTTCTGGTCCTTCTGGAAATGTCAAGGATGGGCTCCCTCTCACGGTATGGGTCCCTTAGATACCCGTTTGCTTTCTAGTGAGAGGCAGAAAGGAAGTGGATCCAGATGAGAGGGGAGGTGGGGAAGAATTGGGAGGGGTAGAGAGAGGGGACAGTAATCCGAATATATTGTATTTAAAAAAAATCTATTGTCAGTAAAAGAGGAAAAAAAAGGGCTCAGTGGGGACCCATCCCCTCCAGGATGGGAGCAAAGGTCCTCAGCCTGGCTAGTGGTTGCATGTGGCCCTCATATTCCGGTCAACCTTTCCCATAGGGCTTCTCATGCTCTCTGCACTTAGTTCCCTGAGGAAGCCTCTGGAATTCTCCTCTACTCCTATGTAGATGAGCTGGTCCCACAAGATCATGCCCAGTGCTCACTAGCCGTGGTCCTGCATCCATGGGAGCCGTGGTGCTGGATTCCTTAACAGCCTACTGCTGTCTCCACAATGTTCCTCACTACTCGTTAAACTAATAATGCTGTCGCTTGGACATCATGCTTGAAAGTTGGGGTGTGAACAAACCAAAGAGGGAGCAAATGGAAGGGAGAAGAAGAGCTGGAGATGGATAGAGAAAGGAGGGTGGGTTACGTGTTAATACTTGAGCATAAGCCTAGCAACAAAAATTTTATCTATGCAACACAATTAAAGATAGTGTGTCTGAGCAGAAAGCATTGAACATTATCTAACACTGAGAACATAGTGGTTTTCGGAGTCAATGAGCTTTAGTTTTTTGTTTTTTGGTTTTTTTTTTTTTTAGCTTCTTATTAAACATTATTTTAATTGTGCTCAATTCTGGGGTGCTGTGGGAACATTCTTCTCAACAAATATGCTTCCGCTCAGCTCTCCTGTAAGCCAAGATAATATGCTGCCTTTGGTATTTTGCTTTTGCGTTTCTCTCCTTGCCCTTTGACCCACTAATTAACAGAGCATCTGGCAATTATCTTTCCCTTGGCACCATTTGATGATGTCTTAAAGCCACTGTTATGCACATTTACACCATCCCGTGCCATGAGTTGAAACTGAGGCAGACATCTGCAGAGCTCCTGGTGCCAGAGGGAGCAAATGGCATCGAATTAACGAGCTCACTTTCAGCCAGTTCCAAATGGCCTGCAGACTACTGATGTCTTTATAAGGCTTGATAGAATGCAAGGCCATCTTAATGTGGCTGCTGGGTAGAATATAACTTATGTGGAATGAATGCAAGGCTGAATCTAAGGATTCATCCGTTTTTCATGGAAGGAACAATGAGAGGCATCAATTGACACCCCAGCATTCAGTAAGCTCTATTCTGGGATTGTTGAGGACTGTGCATCTCCTGAGGCACGACTCAATGTCAAAATCCACTATTGGCATACATGACAATGTTACAAATAGAAAAATAGTGAGCATGTATCAGACAGTGTCAGGCACAGCTCACAGGGTGTAGACACGTAGCTTTGTGGACCAGCTATACTGACCCAATAGGGAACATATTTATAATATCTAGTTCATAGTGGAGGAACCAGAAGCACTCATATGTCTGCATCTTGACCATAATCTTCCCACTGGTCCAGGCACAGTAAAGAGCTGAACTTAGCTCCACCCATCGAGTTTGACACCTTTCCATCAAGAAACACAGGGCCAGCTCATCAATGCCATGACCCTTCTGAGTCCTCACTCCATCAGCTTTGCACGCTGTATCTGAACACATTGTCTGATTATGGAACATTCTCAAAAGTAGGCCAGAGCAAAAGGTTCAGACTCCTATGTGGGAACAAACAAATGCCGATTCCATCTAAAAGCCCAAAGCTAAACACAAGCCTCACCTCTGAGGAATCTACTTTGCAGGCATGAAGGCAAATGGGCCATCAGATAGCAGTAAGGACAGGTGGCATCTGAGAGGGCTGCCACACCTGTCCCCTTTGGTTGGAAATACACAGGCATGTTTTAAGATAAAGTAGATTTGCAGAGCCGGCTGTTCCAATGGCTATGCACTGAGAGTCGCAGAGAATCTCTTGTATAATCTAGGGCTTGTATGAATGATGAGATTGGGGGATGAATGGATGGTAGGAACATGAATCAAAGCTGGAAGGAGCCGTAAAGACCAACCCTCAGACCCCTGTGTGTGTGTTCAATTCCTGCATGTCTAATAAGCATAATCTATCCTGGCTAAGAATCCTCTAGAAACCGGGACTGCCCTGCTGCCCTGAAGAAGAATGTACAATTTTTCTACTAGTCATAAAAATGTATGGTGTTTGATCCTCGATTTTTAAATATCCTGTAGAATTTAGAATGAATGTAAAAACCTTTCCCCAACTCTGTTTCTCCCTCACCTTCAATACTCAAGTTTCTTTAAAGAGTATCTTTGACATATACATTGCCTGAAGGGAATAAGATTATAATATTGGGGCAAATTCTGCCCTTTCTTAGTCTGCCCTTTAGGAGTCTTTAATGAGGGAAAAACAAGTTCACATCAACCAACTACCCATCAGAGACATGGTGCAAAAGTTCACTTGCCTTTGGTGGCAGGACGAGAAGGATGGCGATCAACGGTAGTAAAGGGGATCTTGTTTGAATTTCAGAAGTTAGTTGTGATAATCAATAGCTTTGATGAAGGCCTTGCTACTAAGAGGTCAGAGGACAAATGCCTGTAATATAGCCTATGTGGAGGCCAGATTCCTAAAAAAAAGAAGTGTTGAATCCTGGGCCTAGAATAAAACAAATATAATAGAATGATGGTTGACCTGGAAAAAAAAAAAAAAGAAGTGTCTGATTTCCCACTGATAGCAAATCTGCTCATATTAGAATGTACATATGTCTTCATGATTCAATTAAGTGAGCTTGAGCAAACGTGTGCTCATGTTCAGTCTATGCTCCAGTTAAGAGATAAAAGATCAGTGGCATACTGAAAGTTCCCTCCTCGTGCCTTCTTCCGATCAGTCCCCGCCTCCCAGGGCAGCAAATGTTCTGATGCCTATCGCCCTCCGTTTGTTTGCCTTGTTGCTGATGGTGCATGTAAACAACCATGAGGTGCCTGGCTTCTTTCACTTGGTACATTTCATAAAACGACCCACGCTTTTGCATCCCTCCTAACGGTTGAGCAGAATCTGTTTTCTTGTTGCAATTTTGTTGCATCAAATTGGTGGAAATTACACAAAAGCCTCTTTCAATATTTTGTATGATTATTTTTAGGAGAAATGAGTTTTAATTCCTCTTAGGGTGCCTTTTAGAAGTGCTAAGTCATAGGGTGTCTGGTTTTTGTACCATCATAACAAAAACCTCCAGGCCTTGCCTCAAAGCAATTGTACCATTTTTTTTTTCACATCTGCAAAGTACCCAAAGGATGTTTCTTTACATAGTAAATAGGGTCTGCCATACTTGAATCCTGAGGCATTCTTTGGGAAGCAAAACACTATTTCATAGCAACTTTGATGTGTTTTCCTGGTGCCTGATGACGTCATTTATTGATCGTTCGCCCTTCTCTTCCTGAGAAATTGCTGTTAAAAGTTGTGTGTCAAACTGTCAGAGAGATTAAAAAATAGAACAAAATATCTACTATACATCTTGGTCGCTGAAACCAACAATACATTGTGTCTATGAAAATCAGCATTTGAGGTAGCGTTATGTTAAATAGCTCCAATCTAAGCCATCCCACAACGTAAACCAAACATTGTCATACGCTGTAAAACACACAACTTTGGTCAATTAAGGAAACATTTTAAATGGCAGTCACCAAACCATTTACATGTAGGAAGTCAGAAACAAAGCAAGATGAATATTAAAATATCCATGAATAGATGAATCATATTTGCTGTGGAAACCCAATGGCAGAGAGACAAGGCATAAGATATAAAACCTTACTCACGCAGAGATAGGAATTTCATGCTATTCTCTCGAAACCTTGCTAGAACAGAAAGCAATTTAAAATGTAAACCAAATCTCAAATTCTGCATACAAACTGTCCAAAGGTGACAAAAAAACTAAGGGCATAAGAAACATCTAAACAAATGTAAGAAGGTAGAAGGTATGCAAGCTGTGCTCCCAGGGAAAAATGAAATTCAGTTCAACTGCAGATGTAGCTGGAATGCCCACACATGCATGTGAAGCTTGAACCAGATGCCTTAAACAGCACGTGGGTAAGAGAAGTCCCTCCAAGTCCCTCTAGCATCCTGCTCACACAGCTAGCAAGGGGCAACCTCTCAGCAGTAACCACAAAGAGGAAAAGCAGCAGTAAAAGTCACAGCTGAAAGAAATGAGGCTGAAAACACAAAACAGTGAGGAAAAAAACAACAAAACCAAAGCCAATTATTTAGGGGGAAATTAAATTTAATCATTAACGTCCCTAGTCAGACCAAGGGGGGAAAAAAGAGAAAACAAAAAACAAAACAACAAATAACCCACATAAGAAAGGGATGACAGATCTTCACCCAGGTCCCAATAGTGGTTAAGGGAGAGTCAGGACCCTAAGAAAGCCCTATGTCTACCAACGTGATGAATTAAACAGGCTGATTCCTTAAAGAATCAAGTATCCTGTTCCTGAGGGGAGGACTAGGTTACCTGTCTCCATTGAATTTAGTCAAAACTTCAAAAATTTCTGCAAAGTAAAGAACTACAACCAGAGGAACTTACTAAACGTTGAGGAAGAAATAAAATTAATGCATGACATTAATACAAGAAATTGAAGGAGACTGACTACATTCCAACTTGCTCAGTGCTGTGTCATTACTCTAGTCCCTATATACCAGAGCCAAACAGTGACACAAAAAGAGAAGCTGTAGGCAGATCCCTCCCAGGAACATAGAAGCAAAAAACACTAAAAAATTCTTAACATCCAACAACGTATAACAGTGGTTTTATAGCCTTGCTCAATGGCATCTACTGTAGGTATTCAAGACTGGATCAGCATTAAAAAGTAATGCAGGCACTCCTAATACACATACCAAGGACAAACAGTTGATACAGGAAAACCACTAGATAAAATGGAGTGCATGTTTATAATTCCTTTTAAGTTTAAAAGCACTAGAAATAGAAGGCAGATGTCCTGACCTCGGTAAGGAACACCCACAAAAGCACACAACCAGCAAAATAGTTGGTGGGAAGTTAGACCCCTCTACACCACTGATAAAGTTCTTAAAACCCAGTGAGACATCTGCCTGCTCTTCAGCTCAGCACAAGCTGGAAGTATATACACAGATGTAACCACAAACAACACAACGGAGATAAACCCTGAGAAGCCAGGATTAAAATGCCTCTATTTATGCACAACGGCCTATGTGGACTACCTCAAAGGATTGAATCAGCCTCAATAACATTGAAACCACTATATTGAATAAACAATAAGACAGTAGAAGAGGCTCAGAGGGCGCAAGGTTAGGATGAGTAAGTCAATTGTTTTATTTTCTCCAAGTAGTAAATAATTATAACTAGTTGAAACAAGCTGAGTTGCAAACAAAAATGCACCTCAAATGAAATTTTAAGTATAAGCACGACAAAATAAGCACAGTGCCTGTGTGGAAGAGATCTCAAAAATCTAGTGTGAAAAATGAGCCTTGGCTCACTTCAATAATTTCCTCTTCTCAGATTGGAAGACAATGCATTAAAACGTCAACTATTTTTAAATGTAGGTTTCTGCAAAAGTGTTCTCAAAATGATCTACATATACTAAAAATGTTCTCAAGATGACCTATGCATACTAGTAGCCTTATTTTTAACTTAACATCTAAAGAAAATACCTAGAACAGCAAGCATCCTGCTGAAAAGAGTGTTGGCAAGCAACCCAAACACAAGGCCCATTACAAGGCTATAGTAACCAAGACAACAGCATAGCTATTGGGTAACTAACAAAAACATAATTCAATTTCTAAAAAAGTAGAGACCCCATAAGGTGAGCCACTCAAACATAGTCAGTCATCCTTGACAAGAGCAAAAGCAATTCGGGAGCTGACAGACAGTCTTCAACATGTGCTGCTGGGACAACACAATGTCAGCACATTAAAACAACTATAAATTTAGATGCTGGCCTCACCCGCAAGTACACACAAAACTAACTTAGAATGGATCTTGGCCTATTTCTAAAACACAGCACCATAAAACTTATAAAAGAAAACAAGAGCATCTAGATGACCTTCCATTCAGTGCACCCAAACCACAACCCAGGAAACCGAACTCTATTTTATTAGAGTTAACAACATCTGCTCTTCCCAAGTCACTATTAAGAAAAATAAAAAAGCAAGTCAATTTTTTTTTTTAAAGAAAACGTTTGCAGAGCTCCTATCTGATAAGAAACATTCTTACGAAAGAACACTTAAAACTAACCATAAGAAAACAAACAACCCACGGGAAAACTGGGCAGAAGATCTGAACGGATACCTCAATGGAGAAGATGTAGAGATGAGGACGGTGTATTAAAAGATGTTCACCATCGTTGTCATTAAATAATTTCAAATTAAAACAGTAACAAAATATCACTGAACAGGAAGCATTAGATCCCAACTCTGGCAATGGGAAATGATGGTAGAGACATAGAGAGTGGCTGGACCCTGAGTGAATTCTATTGGTGGTCAGTGGGATTGCAAAATGGTGCTGCTAAGCAGCAAGACATTGGGGGAATTCCTTAAGGACCAGAGTTCTACAATACGAGCCAGCAGCCACTCACTTACTAAAAGTACATGAGCACATAAACTCCTGCACAGGGACTGCTATGGAAAGCCTACTGGACACATGGAGGTGACCATGGTACATATTCTAATAGATAAGTGGGAAAATGGGGCCAGAGCACACAGCAAAATAGCATTTAATGAGAAAAAGGAAAATGGCCACAAAACAGATTGAATCTCAAATATGTGATTTTACATGAAAGAAGGCACTTAGCCTAACAGAAACCACCCTTATGCTATTGTTCCAGTTATATTATATTCCAGTTATAGGAAAGACAGATCTGTAGAGATTAGGAAAAATGAATTCCCAGAGGCTAGCAGGAATAAGATTTGTAGTACAAACTTACAGATGCATGAACTTTCCCATTTGTCAAAACTAATGGGACTTTACAACACCAAAAAGGGAACCATTATTTAAGAATTAATCATTTGAGAAGCTTGGGGGATTCCAAAATGGACTGTAGAATGTGGAAAGAAAACAGTTAATTTTACGGTACGTGTGTGAAACAATTTCACATAGGAGTGAGGGGAAAGGTTGCTGGCCTACGTTTCTTCAGAAAGGAATGGGATCTGCAGTTAGAGGTTGAAAGAGCTGAACACTGAATAAAGTACTGAGTAGAGTTGCTTCCCACGAAAGTATAGATGAGCAGGGGAAAGCTGCCCCACATTCAGACTAGAACTGGGAAGGCTAGTGAATGGATGGCAGGGCTGGGAGAAGGTTTGGCGGGGAGGGGTTATATGTACAAACAAGGGGTGATCTGTGCAGTAATGAGTTAAACTTGGAACTGACTGTATGAGCTTATGTTTGGTTCATATGAAACAGGTGACTACATGTCGATAAATATATGTGTACATAGTACACGCCCAAGCACACTCTTGCGCCATCAGCTGAGGGTGGACCTGTCAAACACTACATCCCAGAAGCAATGGACACAGTCACGTGTTTATAACTCATCTCTGATAAAATAAAATAAATAGGCAACTGCATGCTTACAACAGGGAATGCAAAGTGTGGGCCTGCAGCATCTGTCAGCGACAGAAAGCACCAGAGAAATAAGATTGGTTTGGTCTTTGGTACTCTTCTCTGAATGTACCTGATCTCACAGGTTAGTCAAGATTTGCCCTACTTATTGAAAGGGGGGGATAAGGCTTTTTCAAGAGACAAAGCAGACAACTAAAAGAGTTCTCACCATAAAGAAATTGCGATAGAAAGCAATGAGTACAGAATGTTTAATGACCTAAACTGTAATATAATATCCACAAGACCATGCTGACATACACAAATGACAGATTTTTTTTTTTTTTTTTTTTTTTAGAGACAGCCTTGGCTGTCCTGGACTCATATTGTAGACCAGGCTGGCCTCGAACTCACAGCAATCTGCCTGCCTCTGCTTCCCTAGTGCTGGGAATGTGCTGCCACGCCCAGCCAAATGACAGAATATTAAATAAAATAGAAAATAAATTCGAATAATTTATGCAGTGTCTTCCTTCCAGAAAGTGGTAGGATATGATTCTTCATTCCTCAAGTAAAGGTTGCACCTACAGACTCTCTTCCGAGCAGCACAGTGGACAAAGGGCAGCTTTAGGGCAGATGGATGCGATGATGATCATGGCCTTAGACAAGCAGGCGATGTCAACATGGCAGTGGCGTTATGTTCATGAAATGTGTTTCTAGAATGGCCCAGAAAATCTCTTTGGTGCTCTTGGCTCTGAGTAACTCATAAGCTCACTCTAATTGTGAGGGGAACATTGGGTGTTTTCCAATTTTAAAAAAATTTATGACATCCCCAACCAGCTTCCTCAACATTGCAAAGGCCCCAGCAACGAAAGCTAGGTAGGGCCTTGGGACAAGCAACAGCAGTCATGATGGACACATGGCATATGGGGTCTCACATGTCATGCAGGGGTATGAAGTGGGACCTGGATGAAATGCATCTTTTAGTTGTTAATGTGAAGCTACTCATTGTTGACTTGGGAAAGTATGTGTAAACCCCAGAAATAGGGGAAGGAAAAGAAATAAAAGTAATAATATTAGGGAAGGAACAAAGAGAACTTCCTGTTTTCCTTTTTACAATTATATGCAAAGGAAATACGTAAAGGTATTTGTACTTATAATGAGATCAGGTCTCACCATGTAGTCCATTCTGGCTGAAAATTCATAAAGATCCACCCATTTCTGCCTCCCAAGTTCTGGTAGTAAAAGAAACTCCTATAACTGTTAAATAAACTCAGTAAAGTAGTGAGATTCAAAAATCAACAGACCAAAATCAATTGTGTGTTTACAAACTCAAACAACAGTGATTAAAAAAAAAAAAAAAAAAAAAAAAACACCTAAAGCCTAAAGCAAGATTTCATTTACTGCACTAAGGCAGAGAGGATGAAATCCCCAGGTGGAACAGACAGGCATGAGATCTGCATGCTGAACAACCAGAACACACTGACAAACAAAGCCAGAGATAAAACAGGATAAGAAGAAAAGCATCAGCCCAGGGATTCAGCATAAGTGCCACTTCTCTACAAATTGACCTGCATTTAATGGCATTCTTACCCTCAATCCCAGTAACAATTCTCATTCATATAGAAAAGCTAATCCTCAAATTTACATAGAAAGCAAAGGTCAAAGAGGTTACATTCATAGTTCAGTGGGGGACGGGGGAGACAGAAATCTCAAAAGATAAAATCCCAGTAAACTAATGCTTATGAACCGCTTATGTAGCACGTATTTTTAAATCTAATTTAATTGGGTTCTTTATGCCTCTCCTTCCCTTCTCTATCCCAATCCCTTAACTACCCTAATACCTTCCAATCCCCCCAACACTAGGTAAGAGAAAGAAAAGAGAAAAAAGGTATAGATGACAGAAAGAAAGAGATTTCGGATTTTAACCATCTTTACTTTGTTTCCTCCCTGACCATGACCAATAATAACTTATAACCAACCCCCCTAAATGACAACAAACATCCATAGCCTACTGAATGACCAAAAAACACCCTCCCCACCTCTTGGGAATGGGGGTGTCATTTCTTAAAATTGCTTCCTGCTGTCTGGGGGCAAAGGCACCTTTTGGGGAGCCTAAGAAAATTGGGATATTGGCAAGTCTTGGGAGAGCGAGCTGTATCTTTTGCTGTCCAGTCTCTGTGAGATTATCTAGAGGCAGTAAACTGCAGGGCTTAACTGAAACATTCTATGAGGCTGTACCACCTAAGCTAGCCCTTCTGAAGTTGATCTGGATGCAGATTCTTGAGAAAACAGTAACTGAGGCAGTCTGTGAGGCTGGATCACCTGCGATACTTGCTTTGTCTTCATTGTTATCTGGTCTTTTGCTCAGTGAATACATAGAATTTTAAAGGTAATATAATAGGTACATTTCTGCATCAATATACATGGAGTATGCAAGGTGCACAAATCAGCTAAAGGTAATTTTCTGCTCTGTGTTTGAGCAGTTGAAAGGCATCAACTTTATAAGTCCATTTGAACTGAAATATAAATCTCCATCCATGCTATATGAAAGGATAGCATGTCATGAGGACCAGGTAGCCAATAAGATTCATTTTCTCTGTGAAGCCATTTCATGTCTCAGATAGTAGGTCTTCCCTGGTCAAATCTAGTCTTTATAAATTTTGCTGGTATCCATATTTTTTTCATTCCCTGTATATACATAAACACAATCACATTCCCACTCAAAACAATTGCAGGTTTCCATTTTTATGTCAATACATCCATACAGTATATGGACTGACCTAATTCCACAGGTTTTTCTATAAGCCAGTGTCTCTCAGCTGCTGCTGTTCCTTTTCCACTATCATTAAGAAAATTTAGTTAACAAAGTATTTTTAGTCTGTCCCTGGGAGTCTTTACTCTTCCCTTTTTGTTCAGTAAGCATCTCTTTTAAAGTGTGATTAGCTCTTTCTACAACTGCTTGTCCTGTAGAATTGTGTGGAATGCCAGCAATCTGCTTTATAGTCTAATATGCAAAGAATACTGGGTACATATGCGGGGGCATTATCAGTCTTCATTTGTACAGGTATTCCCAATCACATATTGATATATAATCTATATATTAAAAATCTTCACATTCATAATACATCAAATTTCAACACACACATATACTCGCCTATAACCACATCAGGGCAGCAAGCAAATCCATAATATGCACATTTCCCCATCCTTCCATAATATGGTCATTTTTGGTTGCACCCATTTTCTTGGAAGCAGCATGATGCTGTTCCTCTTTATGGCTGAATGAAGCTCCACTGTACATGACACATGGACCACATCATGTTTCTCTATTCCTCTGGTAAAGGACACTTAGGTTGATTCCTAAGCTTTTGTTAATAGTGCTACATTAAACACTGATGCGCAAGTATCACTGTGATATTCTGACTCAGTTCAATGTGCAGGCTACTGATATTCAGTATCAACACCCAGGAGTGGAATAGCTGACAAATGAATTGATGTTCTGCTGAAAGATCTCTATATACTCATTTCTCAGCTGCAGCATAGAAGGGTTCTTTTCTTTCACATACTAACCAGTATTTGTTGTTTTTTGTATTGTTAAATGTTGTTGTTCTGGCTGGCGCGAAACAAAACATCCGTGTACCTTAAATTTGTATTTCTCTGATGGCTAGCGGTAATGAATATTTTAAATATGGTTTTCTTCTATTTTTGAGAACTCCTTAATTAACGTTCCCACTTATTAGATGACCTAGGTGTCTGCTGTTTTTTTTTTTTTGTCTTTGTTTATTGTAGATATAATTCTGTCTGCAAACACATAGTTAGCAGATAATTGTCCCCACTCTGTAGCTGAGTTGTCTCTTCATTTCACTGAGTCCTTTGCTGTGTAAAACTTTTTACTCTCATGCAATCTCAATTATCATTTATAGTTGGTGTCATTTTCCAAGTGACTGGGGTCCTTCAAAGAGTCTTTGCCTACACAGATAGCTTGAAGTGTTTCCCTACTTCCTGTTTTAATAATTTCAGAAGTTCTTGTCTTATATTAAAATGCACTTGGAATTCAGTTCTGTTCAGTGTGAGAAATAAGGATCTATTTTTCATATTTCCGTGTATGTATACTCAGTTTCTGTGCATGATTAATGAGAGTGGCTGTCTTATCCATAATGTGTATTCTTTATCTCAGGATTGCTTTGGCTATCTAGGCTTCCGTAGAAATGCCAGGATTGTTTTCCTATTTCTGTGAAGAATGTCATTAGGATTTTGGTGGGTATTGAGTGGAATCTATAGATTTAGTAGTAGAGCCATTTTCACACTATTAAGCCTGCATCCATGATCATGGGAGCTCTTTCTAGACCAGAGAGGCTTTCAATTTCTTTCTTCAATGTTTTAGTTTTTCACTGTAAGATTTTTCACTTCCTTGGGTGTGTTTATGCCAAGTGTATGTTTGGCTGTTACGAGTGGCATTGTTTTTTTTTTTTTTTTTTTTTTTTTTTCCTGATTTCTTTCTCAGCACAAATGCTATTGGCATATAGGGAGGCTGCTGAGGTTTTGTAAGCTGATTCTGTTTTCTCTCACTTTGCTAAAAGGGTTTATCTGATAGAATGTTTAGAGTATTTTTACATAGTGAATCATATTGTCTACAAACAAAGGTATTTTGACTTCCCTTCATGTCCATTTTATTTTCTTCTCTTGTGTTATTGTTTTAGGTAAGACTTCAAGCAAGAAAATATTGAACAAGAATGAGCAAAATTTACTTTCTTATCTTGCTCCTGAATTTAGTGGATTTGTATAATGTTGGCTCTATGGCTCTTATAGGTAGCCTTTATTATGTAGATATTTCTTTATATTCATAGCCTTTTCAGGACCTTTACCATGAAGTGATGCTGGATTTCATCAACAGACTTTTCTATATCTACTTTGACGAACTTGTGATCTTTCTGTCCTTGAGTATTTGTATAATGTATGGAATTTATTGATATGTGTATATTGGGCCATCCTTTTGGAATAAAGCCAAAACTTGATTATGGTAAATGATTCTTTTAATGTGTTCTTAAATTTGGTTTGCAGGTATTTTATTGATAAAAAAATTTCACCTATCTTCAACAGGTCAATTGGCCTATAATTTTGTCTTTGTGTTACCTTCATCTGGTTTTATCATCAGGGTGACTTGTTCTGTGAGAACTTTTGTAGGATCGCTTCCCTCTCTAGTCTTTGAAACACTTTGAGGAGCATCCATGTCGGTTCATGTTTAAAAGCTGGATACAATACAGTCATGACTTCATGGGCTTCATGTAGAACTGAACAGTTTTTTTTTTAATTGGGGAGGTTTATTTTTGTTTTAAATCTATTTATATACTATTATGGTAGGTTATAAAGTGCCTAAGAATCCATAATTTCATTTTAAATTTTCCAATTTCTTGCCATGTTTTAAGGAATGTTGCAATGATTTTTTAAAGTATCATTGGTATCTACTATAACAACTCCTTGTCCTATCAGTTAGTTTTTAAATGTGGATCTCCTCTCATTTTTCTCCTGGTTAATTTGGTTAAAGATTAAATCTGGTTCATCTTTTCAATGGACCAACTCTGAGTTTAACTGATTGTTCCTTTCCATTTACTGATTTTAGATTTGGCTTTTCTTCATTTTTTCCAAGCCCTACGGTGCCCAGGATATATATTAAAGTAGCTATGAATTTCCCTCTTATGCTTGGTGTTCTTATGAGACTCTACTAACTATGGGAAGAGGAATGTCTCTGACTCCTTTTCTTGTGCTTGGGACCCTTTTCCTCCTACTGGGTTGGCTCGTTCAGCCCTGATGTGAGGATGTATGCTAGTCTTATTGTACCTTGTTAGGCCGTGTTTGGTAGATATCCTTGGGAGGCATGTTCTTTGTTTTAAAGGGAAACAAAAGAGAAATGGATCTGGGGGAGGGGTGGTGGAATGAGTTACTGGCAGGAGTAGACACACGGAAAGCTATGGTCAGGATGTAATGTATGAGAGAAAAATAAAAGTTAAAAAAAAAAAAAAAAGACTGTTTTCATCATACCCCACACCCTTTGATATGTGGTGAGTTGCGGATTTTTACTTTCAAATCTATAAATTTTATAATTCCTTCTTGATTTCTTGATTCATTCATCATGCCAGAGTGTGTTATTCCATCTTCATGAGTTTGTATATGTTCTTTCATTTCTCTTGGCTTTGATTACATTTCATCAGAGAGCATACAAAGCATCATTTAATTTTTCCTGTGTTTGTTAAGACTTGTGCCATTTTATAAGATCAGTTTTAGAGAGCTCTATGGGCTGTTCGGAATGGTGAGATGAAATGCTCCACATATATCAGGTATCATTTAACTAGAATGTTTATCTTTTCGGGGGGTTCTGGATGACTTTCTATTGGTAAACTAAGAGTATTGAAGCCACCGCTGTTGTGGTATTGAGCCTTATTTTTTTTTTAATTAAAAATGTTTTAATTTGTTCACTTTACGTCCCAATTGTAGCCCCCTCCCCTGTCGCCTCCTGATCCCACCCTCCCTCATACTTTCTCCCTCCCTCCACTAGTCCTCAGGAAAGGGAGCCCTCCTTCCCTAGCATCTAACCTCAGCCTATCAAACCTCATCTGTACTACCTGCATCCTCTTCCTCTGTGGCCCTGAAAGGCTGCCGCACCAGGGGAAAGTAATCAACATGAGAGGGGGCTGGAGTCCATGTCAGAATTAGTCCCGATTCCCCATATTGCGTGGCCAACAAGGAGACTGCGCTGCCTATCTGCCACCACAGAGCAGAGGGTCTAGCTCCACATCATACATGGTTCTTGGTTGGTGCGTCAGTCTCTGTTGTAATGTGGTTATTCTGTATTGTGCGGCTAATATCTGTTTATGAGTGAAATATATACCACGCATGCCTTGCTGGTTCTCAGTTACCTCACTAAAGATGATCTTTTCTAGTTCCATCCATTTGCTGGCATATTTCAAGATTTCCCTGTTTTTTAGTAGCTGAGTAGTATTTCATTGTGTAAATTTACTACAGTTTATTTATCCATTCTTCAGTTGAGGGACATCTAGGTTGTTTCCAGATTCTGGCTATTATGAATAAAGCTGCTATGAACATAGTTGAGCAAATGTCCTTGTTGTATGATGGAGCATCTTTCAGGTATATGCCCAGGAGTGGTATGGCTGGGTGTTGAGAAAGTGCCATATTGTTTTCCAAAGTGGTTGTACAAATTTACATTCCCACAAGCAATGAAGGAGTGTTCCCCTTTTGATCTTAGCCATTCTGACAGGCATAAGATGGAGTCTCAGAGTCATTTTGATTTGCATTTCCCTGATGACTTGGGATGTTGAACATTTCTTTAAGTGTTTCTAGGCCACTCGATATTCTTCTGTTGAAAATTATATGTTTAGTTCTCTACTCCATTTTTAATTGGACTGTTTGGTTTGTTTGTGTTTAATTTCTTGAGTTCTTTATATATTTTGGATATTAGCCCTTGGTCAGATGTAGGGTTGATGAAAATCTTTTCCCAGTCTGTAGGCTGTTGGTTTGTTCTGTTGACAGTGTCCTTTGCTTTACAGAAACTTTTCAGTTTCATGAGGTCCCATTTATTGATTGTTGTTCTTAGAGCCTGAGCTGTTAGCGTTCTGTTCAGAAAGTTGTCTCCTGGCTAATGAGCTCAAGGATCTTCCTCATTTTTTCTTCTAACAGATTTAGTGTGTCTGGTTTTATGTAGAGATATTTGATCCACTTGGACTTTAGTTTTGTGAAGGGTGATAAATAAGGGTTTATTTGCATTTTTCTACAACTAGACATGCAGTTAGACCAACACCACTCATTGAAAATGCTATCTTTTTTCCATTGTATGCTTTTGGCTTCTTTGTTAAAAAATTAAGTATCCATAAGTGTGTGGGTTCATTTCTGGATCTTTGATTCAATTCTATGGACCCACCCATCTATTTCTATTCCAGTACCATGCCATTTTGATTACTGTTGCTCTACAGTACAGCTTGAGATCAAGGATGGAGATTCCTCCAAAAGAACTTTTGTTGTACAAGTTTGCCTTAGCTATTCAGGGTTTTTTGTCTTTCCAAATGAGGTTGAGAATTGTTCTTTCATGATCTTTAAGAATTGTGTTGGAATTTTGATGAGAATTGCATTGAATCTATAGAGTGCTTTTGGTAAGATGGCCATTTTTACTATGTTAATCCCACAGATCCATGAGCATGGAAGATCTTTCCATCTTCTGATATCTTCTTCAGTTTCTTTCTTCAGAGACTTTAAGTTTTTTTTTCTAAGAAAATGAAGTAGCCATCAGAAGTCTCCACCACCCAAAAAAAGCCCAGGGCCAGATGGATTGAATACAGAATTCTACCAGACCTTCAAAGAAGAGCTAATACCAATTCTCTTCAAACTATTCCTCAAAATAGAAACAGAAGGAACATTACCAAACTCATTTTATGAGGCCAGAGTCACCTTGATACTTAAATCTCACAAAGACCCAACAAAGAAAGAGAATTTCAGACCAATTTCCCTTATGAACATTGATGCAAAAATGCTCAATAAAATACTTGCAAACTGAATCCAAGAATACATAAAAAATATCATTCACCGTGTTCAAGTAGGCTTTATCCACGGCAAGCAGTAGTGGTTCAATATATGAGAATCTATCAATGTAATCCATCATGTAAACAAACTGAAAGAAAAAAAAAACACATGATCATCTCTTTAGATGCTGAAAAAGCATTTGATAAAATCCAAAACCCATTCATGTTAAAAATCTTGGAGAGATTGAGGATTCAAGGTACGTACTTAAACATAATAAAGGCAATATACAGCAAGCCTGTAGCCAACATTAAACTGAATGGAGAGAAACTTAAATCAATTCCACTGAAATCAGGAACACGACAAGGCTGCCCACTCTCTCCATATTGCTTCCATATAGTACCTGAAGTCCTAAATAGAGCAATAAGACTCTTAACAGAGATCAAAGGGATACATATTGGAAAAGAAGAAGTCAAATTATCACTACTCACAGATGATATGATAGTATATATAAGTGACCCCAAGAATTATATCAAGGAACTCCTACAACTGATAATCACTTTCAGCAAAGTGGCTAGATATAAAATCAATTCAAAAATATTGGTAGCCCTCCTTTATAAAAAGGACAAACAGGATGAGAAAGAAATTAGGGAAATAATACCCTTCACAATAGCCACAAAAAAACATAAAGTATATTGGTGTAACTCTAACCAAGCAAGTGAAAGGCCTATATGAGGCTAATCTTTTTTAAAGTCAGTTCTCTTTTGTAAAATTGGGTGTGTCTACATGGTGTGTACATGTTTTAAGTTAATTGTTATGTCCTTTGATGAATTGTCACCTTCATTAAGATAAAGCAAACTTCATCTCCTTTAATGGCACATGTGGAGATCAGACAACAACATCTAGGATCCAAAGATGATGCTTAGGTTCTCTGGCATGTGTACCAATCACTCTTGCCCAGTGAACCATCTCACTAGCCTCTTCTTCAGATTTTCAATAAAGTACTTGAATACTAATGGTCTCAGTTGCCCCATCAGAAGTCAGACTGGATTAAAAACAAAAGTATCTATGTGCTAGTTCCAAGCAGTACACCTAACTATGAAATAGTATTTGGAAAAAGGCAATAGAGACTTCATAGGACACTTCACAGAGGACCAGTCACAGTGAGGGACAGCCTCACCAGGATCTACATAATTAAAAAGCAAGAGGAGAGAAGATCCAAGATGGCGCCAAACACACAGGTTATCTGATCTGCAGAACGGAGACTAAGGACCAGGCTGGGAGTTACAGACCACAAGACCTGAAAGGCCCTGGGGTCTGCAAAGTGCAAAGCACAGATGAGTCCGGTTTCAGGTCACACAACTGGCCCATAAAGAACAAGTCCCCAGTCCCCAGGGTCTGGACCCATACTCGCCAGTGAGCTGCTGCCCTGCACTATATCAGGGACTCTGTGTCTGAAACTAAACTGTGAGTGGTGTAACTCTATCCTGGAGCTGCTGGCTTGGGAAAAACACAGGAAAGTGGGTGGTTCTGACCTCAGATCAACCCACAAGTCCTGAAAAAGCCCCAGGGGTGGGCAACCACAGGGACACAAAACCCAAAGCCTAGTGCAGCCTCACCTGTGCTCCCTGTCTCCCTCTCTGGCTCATATGTGGGCCAGCTGGCCCAGAGGGACCCAAAAGTGTGGATCTGGGTCCGCTGGTCCATAGAGGGACCCAGGGCCCCACACATGGGGCGCTGGGGTGGGTAGAAGCAGTTATGGACATGCCCTCCAGCCACAGCTCCAAAGCTGCACACTCAGGTAGACTTCTCTAAGGCCACACGGTCTGAACAGATTGGGCAGAAACCTCCATCCCAGGGGACTGTTCTGACTCTTGGGTGGAACTGATCTGGCCTGAAGGAACCCAGGCAGATGCCTAGCTATCCACCACATCTGGGGCTCCCTTGCTCTCAGGAGTGTCTGAACCTACCTAAGGGGATCAAGCAGAAAACTAGCCACCTGTCCCAACCCAGGGAGCCATTTCTTCAAGCTCTGATGGAGCCTGACCAGTTGCCACAACCCAGCAGGAGTGCTTGTGCAAGCCCAGACAGGACTGAACAGGCCTGAAGGGGTGGGGCAGAAGCCCAGCCAACTCCCACAAACACACAGGGCAGTATCTGCTCTCTCAAGCCAGACTGAACTTAGGCCCCACAGCCTGGATGGATGAGGGAGAATCCTAGTCAACCTCCATAATCCAGCAGGGGTTCTGGCACTCTAGGGCAGACTGAGCCTAGGCCCCCAAAGTGTCAGTGCCCCAGACAAGATTTTTAAACCCAGCAAAAGGCAGGATAACCAGCTTTATCTACACTACTTTGAACTGATTCTTGGGCTGCAGAGTACCAGCACCAGCCTCTGCTGAGCCAGTGGGGAGCCCACAGTGTGGAGTAAAGTCCCCTGGGGATGAAACCAGGTCACATGCCTGATCCAGGGAAGGACACCAGAAACTACCTCCCAGCATCACAGACAGCAAGATGACTAGAGGCCAGCATTAAAAAAAAAAAAATACACAAACAACAGAAACCAAAACAATATGGCATCTCCAGATCCCAACTATCCCAAAGATATCAACCCTGAGAACTCAAACACAATTCAAACACAAGAAAATGACCTCAAATCCATAGTAATGAAGATGATAATGGAGGAAAGGAATAAAATCCATGAACAAATGCAGGAAGAGGCAGCCACACAGATTGAAGACATTAAAGAGGCCTATAGAGAGGCACTGGAAGAAATTCAGGAAAATACAGTTAGATGAAGGAATCAAGGAAACAGTTCAAGATCTGAAGATGAAAATGGAAACAACAATAAAAGCACAGACAGAAGGAATCCTGGAACAAGAGAACTTAGAGAAGAAAACGAGTAATGCAGAGGAGAATGAGTGAGGGAGCTGCAGGGGTCGAGAACTCTACACGAAGAAGACCTACAGACTCAACTAATGTTAATCCATGATGGCTCACAGAGACCGAACCACCAACTAAAGAGCATGTGCATGTTATGGACTGGTCCTTGGCCTCCTGTACATATGTAGCTGATGTGCAGCCTAGTCATCATGTGGGTCCAACAACAACTAGAGCAGGGGCCCTCTCTGACTGATGACTGCCTTTGGATACCATTACCCTAAATGGGCTACCTTCTCTGGCCTCTGTGGTAGAGGATGTACCTAGTTCTGTAGGGATTCAATGTGGAGGGGGCGGGGGTTGGTACCCTTGGGGTATTTCCTCCTTCTCTGAGGAAAAGGAGAGGGGAAAAATGGGAAGGGCTTTCTGTATCCTAGGCTAGTGCTTCACCACTATACTATATCCTGTACCCATAGATGTGAGAATTAAGATATTGTTTGCATTGTACAGGGGCCTGGAAACCTTCCTAGATGTTTGTACATTGATGAGTGCCCATGATACAAAGCAAGATAAAGAGTGTCCTGTGTAAGACATCAGGTGAGGCAGACAACTACAGTGTGGTCGCCACCTTAGATGGTGCCCTTATGATCCAACATATAAAAGCTGCTCACTTATTACTTATGCCTTTATAGGGGACCACTGAGAGATGTTCTCAACCTGTGCAACATATCCCCTTCGGTGGTCAAATGACCCTTTGACATGGGGGCACATATCAGATGCCCCACATATCAGATATTTTTTTTCAGATATTTAAATATGATTTAAGGTAGCAAAATGAGTAGCAACAAAAGTAATTTTATAGTTGGGGTCATCACAACATGAGGAACTGTAGCTTTAAAGTCTCAAAGGGACAACAAAGAATGTCTCAGTAGGACAGTGGCTGCTAACAATACTCATGCTGAGACAAATACTTGCCTAAGAAAAGCAGCTTAAACTAAGAGTCCACATTAGAGCAATGTCATCATTGCCACTGCTTCCACCACCAACAGCATCACCATTTCCTCATTTGTTTAAATGCAGTATTTATTTGTTAATAAGTACAGTTTATGCAGTTATAAAAAAAAAAAAAGAAGTGACTTCCATCTCTTTTTTTCCTGTTATATGACTAGATACACCTGCTATTCTAACCCTTTGTTGAACTATGTACATCTCCAGTGTGTGGAGAGGTGGAATTTCAGAATGTAGTCAAGAAGATATAGAAATCTATGAAGGATATTATTCAATTGACTGGTCCCAATTTGAAAAACAAAACCTGAGGTGACTGGACAATTGTGCAGCAAACTCCTGAAAGGCTGCCCAGAACAGGTAATCCAAGAGATTTTGATTGTGTCTCCCTGTCTAAAACATAGCTACATTTTCAAGTAGGCAGGAAAAAAGAATCTCCCAAGAGAAAAGCAGGCCATAGAACACGAAGGATCAACTGACAAAAGAGGAAATTCAGAAGGTCTGCAACAATAGGAAGAGAGATGGAAAAAAAAAACGGAGTCCTGCTTTTCCCATGACGAAATGCAGTCAGTTTACAAAAGGAGCTCCCGCAGGCAGGGGGGTGTTAGGCCCTCCTAGAGGTGTCACAGATCCTGAAGGAAGGGAGTGCCATCCATTAGCCAGCTCACCTGACACTCCCCAGGGATAGGGGCTGTTGAGGGTGTTGAATGGGTTTTTCCTAGGTCCAAAGATGGAGGTTTTCAATGACGGTGAGTGTTGGTTTGCACAATGGCTTCCAAACCCTCCTCCTGCAGCTCCCTCCGGCCACCAGCTCCTGGGAACATGACCCCATAGCTCATCCTAAGAAGAGAGAACTCTGAACCTCACAACTGAGAAACTAATTCATAATTTTTTTTAATACCATAGAGAGCAAATGAAAAAATTTCCCCCAGAAACAAAGAAGGTAATTTGAGAGGAGCCGGTTTTCACTTCTGAGAGTGGGTGGGAAAGAATGACATCATCCCTGTAGATGACAGTGAAGCAGAACCATCCACTGGCCACCAAGGTCTCTTCCTGAATCCTGCCAGTCTCCAGACTGCTAAATCAGGCCGGATACCCTGCCACATAGTTCCTTATTCTCATGTCTCATGTCTGCCTTTCACCAAGTCAAAAGTTTCAAAAGACAGATACTTGGGAATTGGGTCCCTAGTGCCAAGTACAAGAAGCCACTTAATACATATCTGTTGTAGAAATTCCTCTATGAGTCCAATCAAATACACGGTAAACAGCTGTGGTTAAAAAGACATTCCCAAGGGCCGGAGAAGGGCCTCACATGAAAAGCCATCAGGTTAGGAGTGCTTCCTGCTCTTTCAGAGGACCCAAGTTAGGTCTCAGCACCCACATCTGGTGACTCACAGTTGCCTTTGTCTCCAGCACCAAGGAATCTGCTGATGCCCCCTAGTGGCTTCCTCAGGAACACACACACACACACACACACACACACACACACACACACACACACACACACACACACACACACACACTTACATAAATAAAAAATAAACACTAAAAAAAAAAGAATGACTTTAAAATGTTCTAATATTTATTATCTCCTGCCACTTTGATAAAGGAGTCTAGAGATTGGTTTCATGACAAACGCTTCTGAAATACTTAATGCTCCTTACATAGTTTACACTGAGAGGACTTTTAGGCCTTATTAGGACTCAAAGAAGGGATTGTACAATGATCTTACTTCTGGGTGCTTTCTGGTGACTAGGAAAACAGGTTTCTGGGCCACCTCATTTTCTTTTCACTTTTAACAGCAATAAGAGCCAGATCCAAGGAGGGTTTTGAAGAGCCTAGCATTTCTTCACTGCAGTGGTTGTCCCAGAGATGCTACAGCTGATCCTTTACCAGGGCTCAGCTTCCTGAGGAACTCTCTAGTTCCTATTTCACTAACAAGATCCTATGCTCTGGTCTTCAAGAGACAATCTGTCTTCCCAGGGCCTGGGAGACAGCTGAGTGGAACATTCCAGAACATTCTAGAACACTCTGGAACACTCCAGAACACTCCAGAACACCCCACCTCTCTCATAAAGGTCTCTTTAATCCTAACGTAGAACTTTCCATGGTTCTACAGACAGTTACACCACCTCCCAGGTCAAGCTGCACATGCACTCTGCCCTCTAAAACTGTGTAGAAGACTTTGGAAGGTCACAGACATGTTGTCTCACAGTTCATCTCCCCACAGCGGACATCTTCACCATCAGGACTCCTGCTCAGTCAGTTTCCTACCTTGTGCACTTCCTCTCACATCAACTAGTTAAGTAATGTTGTTATCACTGCTTATTATTGAAAGGAACTGGTGACCAGGCAGTGGTAGTGTCACACGCCTTTAATCCCAGCACTGGGGAGTCAGAGGCAGGCAGATCTCTGAGCTCAAGGTCAGCCTGGTCCACAGAGTGAGTTCCATGACAGCTGGGGCTATACAGGGAAACTCTGTCTCAGAGAGAGAAGGGGGGGGGGGACTGTTATCTTCAAAATAAATCACAGGGTCTGGTTTTCTGCTCTCATCTGCATATCTGCATTCTGGGCATCACTAGTGTCAGTATCTGCATGGGAGAAGAGCTTACCTGAACTATAACATGCCAGCCATGATGCAAACAAACATAAGACCAGAATAGATGTGATACAGGGTGCAGGACCATCTGTCCCCAGCAAACAGCCTCTCAGTATGCATTTGAACATCTGTTCTTTTTCAGTTTTTGCCCTCAAAGTTTTCTTTCATTTCTTGTCATCACCTCTAGAGTCTTTGCTGAAACCATTCAAAGTATTTCCCTGTGGCATATGACCCTATTATTTCATCATGTTTAAGAATGTTTCGGCTCTAACTTCATTAAAACGTTTTGTTTCTTTTTTTAATGAAGAAGAGATGCAATTTCAAGCCTTTCTGTCCTATTTGTGGGTGATGATACTATTTTGGTCTATGTAGTAAGTTATAATACCTTCTGGTGTATTTTGACATGCTGTACTGTCATTCAGCATCCGGCGAGTGGCCTGGGTTGTGTGTCTGGTGGGTCGGTCTAGGCGCTGCTTGCTTCCAGACAAGAATGGTGGACCTTAAGATCAAAGACCCTAAGGCCCTTTTTTTTTTTTTTTCACTCAGGGGTGACTTAGAACACTCAGAGTGAGGCATAAGGCCCTAAGCTAGACTGGGCTCCTAGTCTCACTGGGGGAGGTGGAGAATGAGCTTCCACCAGGTGTGAGAGCTAGTATCAGACAACAATGGAGACTCAGGAGCTCCACGAGCCAGTGATATACCAAAAGTGTTACAGCCTTTGTCTAGCTGCTGGGCTAAGCCCAGCAGAAGAAGTAGGTGGATGTTAAAACTGGCCAGCAGGCAGGTTCGGTGAGATGCGGGCCCAGGCAGGTGCTTCACTGACAGTCGGCTGGCAATACGGAGCAGACTTCCCAGCTACCATGTCAGTTCTGCCATCACTGCCTGACCCCTGGCATCCAGCAGCGTTTCTTCCCCAGTATAAATAGAATAAATGGAGTCTTGGATGTTCATGGTAGGGAGTGAGAGAGAGAGAGAGAAGAGAGAGAGAGAGAGAGAGAGAGAGAGAGGAGAGAGAGAGAGAGAGAGAGAGAGAGAGAGAGAGAGAGAGAGAGAGAGAGAGAGAGAGAGAGAGAAAGAGAGAAGCCATCCTTTATTAATGAATCTTGTGCAGTGGGGAGGGCTTTGTAGGTGAATGTGTCTGATTCACTGGCGCTAGGGGTGCCAGATACTTAGTCTACTTTCAGTATCACAGAACGTCATTTACATGTAGTAACATGGGGTCCCATCACAAGAAGGAAAACAGCAGTAGTTATTTATCCTATTAACAATCGTACCTAGAACTTCTAGGTACAATTAAAGATTAAAGGTCATTTGCTTAAAGCTCAGATCTCTCCTTAGCATAGGGTGGGTACTCCAGGAATTCCTAGGTGTTTGCTAAACCAATTTTCTTATCAGGAGAGGGTCAGGCCTGCAGTATTCCCTAGGGCTGTATGACCATCCGTACAAGATCTGGAGTTATCAGATCAGGTGGGGGTGAGGACCCCACTGAGAAAAAGGGAGTCCATCATCACAATCTGACTGAGTGCAAATGGCTATCTGGAGATGTCAGACTTCAATCTTATCCAGGAGAGTTCCACACTATATTATACTAAGACATTATCTTGTTCTAATGGAATATTCTGAAAATAAAGTCCTTTCAGGATGTGGTTATATTGTTTTCCTGGATTCTGTTTTCTAATAACATTTAAGAGTTCCCTTCATTACTATTCATAAATGAGGTGAGTTCAGACTACAGTTTTCAGTGTATGTTTGACGGTTTGGATAGTAATACCATGCTTATTTCAAAATATTTTAAGATATTTTCTTTCTCCCTGGTTGTATGCTACTTTAAATCACATCACCACCAGTAATTTTAGGGTGAGCTTTCTAGAAGAATGGCTCTTTGATTCTTTTTGCTTTTTTAATGACAAAGAATTTACCCACTTTTCTCAGGCTTTCTGAACTTTCTTATTTTCTTCATAGACGTTTGTGTATTTGGTTCATGCTTTTAATATATTTGCATAGAATTTAGACAGCATTCTAAAATTCTCTGTGGATTTGTTTTCTTACTGACGTCACAAGTGTGGCAGAATCCAGCCTTTCCTGCCATCCTTTTTGATGCTCTTGAGTCTTTCACTGTGCTTAGAAAGAGATTCCCCACCCCACCCCACACCCCACCCCCATATAACTTAATCTAACTTTTCATTTTTGTCTTCATGTGTCTTTTCTTCTCACCCCTGCCCCCCCCCCCACTGTGGGAGGATGTTATTTCTCCATCTTCTTGAGTTGAATTCCCAACTCACATATACACTATCCTTTCCTTTTCATTGATGCAAGTAAGTTAAATTGCCTGATGGCACACAGCAAGCTCTTTGGTACATGTATCTGAAAGCCTGCTCATACAGCAAATGTATCCCATTTGTGAAAAAGTTCTCTCAGGCATCAATCTAAGTATATAGCGAGAACTTAATCCCATTGCTGTGATCAAATACCAGACAAGAAACAACTCACAGTGGGGAGGCTGTATACCGCTTCCTGACATAAGGGAAATAAAGTCCATCCCGGCAAGGAAGGCATCTTAGTGGCTGCAGCCCCGTGAGGGCGAGACAGCTCCTTGCTACAGGGCGTCAGCTGAGAAGCAGAAAGAGAAATTCAACTGGGAACAGGGACAAACTATCACAAGACACAAGACACGCTCCCCAGTGACTCCCTTTCTCTAGCTAGACCCCATTTCCTAAAAGTGCCACAGGCTTCCAAGCTAGCGTCACCAAATTTTCAAACATGTGAGTCTGTGGAGTCAAACCAGGACATCCCACTCATGGCCTGTGGTCTTATGGCCATCTCATAATACAAATGTACATCCAGCCCAACTTCAAATGTCCCAATAGTCTTAGCAAGCCCAATATTGTTTAAAAGTCCGAAGTCTTCTCCGAGACTTACTACAGACTGTTAACTATGTGACAATGCTCTTCCCCGCCCCCGCAGCCCCCGGCCCACCGTGAAAAGAAACAAAACAAAACCCAACAACAATAAAAACCAATTTATATACTTCCGGCATGCAAAGCTACAGAATAGACTTTCCCATTCCAAAACGGAGGTATTGGGACACAGCATGGAAAAGGGGGCTCAAAGGAAGACCATAGAGCACCACGTTGGTGCTTGGGAGCGGGTACACTCCCACAGGCTTCCGTAGCCCCACCCTTCATCTCTATCCATCGCAGCCATCATGTCCTTTCTTCTGGCCGGTCACTGCTTGGTTCTCTCATCTGTTACCGGTGAATATTCCATCTGTGTCCACAGTCTCTAACATCCCGAGGTCTCCTCGGTAACTTCAATGCCCCTCCCAGCTTCGCAGACTCCTCAGATGCGCCACACTGGCAATTCAATCCCGCCACGCGTTCCCTGGCCTTACCAGCTTTCTTGAGTGTTGTCACAAGGCTCCACTGCTGCTTTACTCTTGTATTTTGTGTGACCGGAAGCCAGCAGCACACAGACGATGACAACTTCTGTCGCCAGCTAGGGATGCAGTCTGTCCTCTTTAGATTACAACTGCTTTGGCTTCTGTGTATCTTTTTGGCTAAACCTGGGAAAATGTTTTCCCTTTGACCCTAGGAAGCAATTGTCCGGACAAGGACTCTTGAAGCCTTTACCTTTCAGGGGCTCACTTTTTTTTTTTTTTTTTTTTTTTTTTTTAATGATCCTGCATTGGTATACCCTGTGGGTCTAGAGAGATGAAAGTCTAGTCTTGGCTCTGCCCCCAGCAAGGACCGTTCGTATGGTCCAGAGTTCCTCTCTAGTCATCACAGGGAATTTGTCTATACCTACCGTGTCCTTTAAACTGCACTTTGCTTTGTATACTTTTCTGTTGCCTTTTCCATCTCCCTCTCCAGTCCCTCTTACTTTCTAAAAACCTGGCTAAAAGCAGGAAGTTCTTACCAGAAATGTGAGGTTGTCTTGAAACTCCCTCAGCCGTAACAAACTAGTCTTTTACTCAGGACGGGCAGAACACAGTCGGATTCTTTGCCAGAATGGAATACAAATTGGCCTCTAGGCTAATTCCTGAAGAGCTCCCTGCCAAACGCTCACAAACTTAGCCGTCACTGTCCTCCCTTCCGGAAGGGTCTTGTCTTCTGAATTCACCCTGCTCAGCTCTTCTTACAGTGCTGACCCCAACCTCATTACTGCATTGCTACTTCATGACTGTAATTTTGCTAGTGTTAGCAATCGTAATGAAATGTCTGATACGCAGGATATCTGATGTGAGACTCCGATGAAAGGGTCGTTCAACCCCCAAAGGGCTCGCAACCCACAGTTTGAGAACCAACTGCTGCTCTAGAGCTTTGCTGTCGTATTGGTCCAAAGTTTCGAGCCTTCCCCCACGTCCCACTTCCCAAAGGCCCAGCACCACGTGGCCAAGTAGTCCTAGCAACAGCCCTGCTCCTCAGTGCTGATTCTCTGCAGTTTTTTTTTTTTTTTCTTGCTATGTTAACGAAGAACCTGGCAAAGGGAACCCCCCCCCAAAACAAAACAAAACAAAAACACACATCTTAAGGGAAAGGGGACATATTTTGGGTTGTGGTTTGAAAGGACACCATCATCCATTGAAACAGGGAAGGCGGATGGTTTTTACCTGACACCACCCAGGTGTCAGTACTGTCTACCCACAGTATTTCCCTCATTAAAAATATTTTTCAAAGCAGGTGTTATTTTCGTTTTATGAAACTATTGCTATTCTGGGTGATTTATGTTTCCATACACCTTCAAAAATTTTCAATAGGAATATGGTTAGTTTTCCAAGTGAACAACATGGCGTCTTCTAACCCTTCCATATTGGAGTTGGTGGTGGTGATGGTGGTGGTGTTTTGGTTTGTTTTGTTTGTTTGGTTTGGTTTGGTTTGGGATTTTTTTTTTTTTAGATTTTTTTTCCCCCTTTTTCTTGGTGAGAGGATTTGTAGGTTTGGATGTATTCAGAAGTTCACTTCTGTTCATTTCTTTCCTAAAGCCGTCATTCAATTTGATTCTACCTACCATTTTTTTCAATTTTACTTTAATATTATTCATTACCGGTATTTAGAAATGCGACTGTTTACACATTCAGCCCAAATGCGATAAACCTTATCAATTTGCTTGGTTTTAAAGGTTTTTTTTTTTTTTTTTTTCCCAGAATTTCTTTAGATAAAACCAGCACTGATAAATAAACGGCAGCAGGTATACTTCTTTCCCAGTCTGAGTATCTTCAGTTTCTGCTTCTTCTCCAGCACTATTTGCTGGAAGCTGTGGCGCAGCATGGGGCGGCAGTGACAAGGACAAATGGTCTGATTTCCCGGTTTCTGGAGAAGGAACTCCATGTTTTACTACTGAGGTGTCAGTTATGGGCTTTTGTGGATGATCTTTTTCATACCAGCAAATTTCATTCTATTCTATTGGGTTGTAGGTCCTCATGCCAAACACAGCCATTTGGATTTTTACCTTTTTTCCTCGAATGTGATAATTTGCATTGACCAATTTTTAGAGGCTAAATACTTGAACATAACGTATAATCCTTTTGCGTGGTGTTGGAGATAACTCCTAGGAAATATTTTTGTTGAGTTTTAAATTTTATTTTTGTGGAACCTATCAGCATGTTGTATGATGTTGTTTATGAGGTCTCTTTCTTGCAGGCTTTTGCACAAGGACATCAGTGACCATAAAGGGATGGGAGTCATTAAACCTCCCATTCTGTTAAGGATTAGAACTATTTCTTCTTTAATGGTTCCCGGAGGTTTATGGGAGCAGATGTAGAACTCTCCCTCCCTCTCTCTCTCTCTCTGTCTCTCTCTGTCTCTCTCTCTCTCTCTCTGTGTGTGTGTGTGTGTGTGTGTGTGTGTGTGTATGTGTGTATTCAATGTTTTATTTACATGTATTTCAAATTTCCTTTCTGTTCACAACTCAGTTTTAACAATCTGCATCTTTCTAGGAAATGGTTCGTTTCTCTGAAATTATCTAATTTATTAATTGAGTCACGTTCAACTTTGTAATTGGTATTGCCTCATAATCATTTTAATTCCTCCTAGTAGCATTCATGCTGTTTTCTTTTTACATGCTTGGATAGTTTCTGTCATTTCTTCTGGCAGCCTCTGTATAGTTAGGCATCTCTCAATTTATTGTTTTTATCTTTTTAAATAAAGCTTTGGGTTGGCTGCTTTATTTTCCATTCTTTTCCTGTCTCATCCTTTTTATTCTTTTCCTCACTCTACTGTCTTTGGCTTTTTGCAGATGTCTACTGACCCCCATTTTCCCTCCGAGTACTAACATCCTCAGCTATCAATTTGAGGCTAAACACTGATTTGACTTCATTGTGTCAATGTTTTCATTGTGTGTGTGCAGTGTTACAGCGTTGCCATTGTGTGTGTGTTATAGTGTGTGTATGTGTGTTACAGTGTTTGTATATTTCTGTTACAGTGTTTGTGTATGTGCATTACAATATGGGTGTATATGTGTTGCTTTGTGTTGCAGTATATGTTACACACTATGTGTGTTATAGTGTGTATGTATATGTGTTACTGTGTGTGTGTGTGTGTGTGTGTGTGTGTGTGTGTGTGTGTTACTGTGTATGTGAGGAGGTCAGAGGACAACATTATGGAGTTGATTCTCTATTTCCACCATGGATTCCGGGGTTTGGAGTCAGACTTTTAGGCTTGGGGGAAGAAGTGCCTTTACCACCTCATTGACTTTATCTTTAAAATTCTGGTATACTAAAAAATAATTTTGATTCAAGTTCAGTTATTCTATAATTCCACTCCTGACTTGCTCTTTGTCACCCAATTTATAAATTATAAATTTCCAAATATTTATGGATTCTAAAGTTTCCTTCTCAGGTTGATTTCTGTTCTATCTCTCACCATAAATTTACAGTGTGACTCTCTGTAAATGTGCATTATTCAGCCACTTCAAAAAACACTTTAGAACAACATTGAGGCTGACATCAGTAAAATGGCCGAACAGGGGCTTCTGAAAGCCTAGCCTCCATACAGCACAGTAACATGGGCAGAACACTCCAGACTCAATTGTCAGAACTCTGGAATTTGATGAAAGATTGTAACCATATCTGTTAAAGAGTAAAAGGCTGGACCACCAAGTACAGTGGCACACACCTGAATCCTAGCCCTGGAGGAGGCAGAGGCAGGCAGATCTCTGTGAGTTCGAGGCCAGCCTAGTCTACAAAGCAGGTCCAGGACAGCCAAGTCTACACAGAGAAACCCTGTCTTGAAAAACAAAACCCCAAAACAACACAACAGAACAAAATGCTAATAAAAAAGTGATGATATCATTTTCAGGGGAGTGGATATAACCGGAGATTATCATGTGAAGTGGAGGAAAAGCCATACTGAGAAAGATTCCTCCACAAGAAGAGTAAGCACTGTGGTGTTTAAAGTCCTCCTTGTACTCCTCAGCCCTCAGAATCCATGAGCTCAGCAACACAATGAGAAACATCACTCTTACAGCCACTGGGGAGGAAGAGTGGACACAGGAGACCCCCTAAAGGTCTTTTCTCAGAGAATGGTTTCTCTGCGAGCTGTCATGGGTCTCACTGGGAGACCCCCAAGTATAAGGCTACCTGAATTTAGACTAACCCGAAAGTTACCTGTTACACAGTACACTTGGTAAACACCAACAATAACACCAACAATAATAAAATAACCAGAGGCAATTAACATTTCAAATCCGTAGATAGAGAGCAGTTGAAGTAAGCAGGCAACAGTCTAGCCAAAAAATCAGAAAAAAAGAAAACACTAATTAATGAGATGTCCAGATGGACCTTTCAAAGTTGCAAAATAATTCCTGGAATTCAGACATCCAAACTCGCATGTAGATGTGAATTCGTGCTCAAGGCTACATATGAGAAGAGAGGAAGAAGTATCACATAAGCCTGCTCTTACACAGGGCTGGAGTTCAGGAAGAGACCTTGTCTCACAGGCATTAGCTGGAAAGTGTAAGGAAGCAGGACACCACCTCCTCCACCAGCCTTCTCAGGGCACACCTGGGTACACTCACAAACACACACATATACACAAGCGTGCATTGTTTACCACACAAAGAAAGATGAGTGTGACCTTAAAAGCCATGACGTATAACAGTTTATGTATAATGTGAGCCTTACAAGGAGAAAGGAAAGACAGGATAGTGAGTCAAGAAGAATATTCAGACAAAAAAAAAAATCAAAATCCCCAAATCTGATGAAAAATATTAATCTATGCATTCAAAACACCACATGCTCAGTGAGATCCCTGCCTGTACACACCCTAGAGGAACTCTCAGGAAATAAGACACAGGAAGTGTCCTGGGAGGTGGGGGTTGGGTGGGAGCAGAAGACAGCTTGTCCCCACAGGCACCTTGAATGAGATCAAGAGCTGGTTTCTCACTGTGGTCTATGGGGGATGGAAGGTGCTGGGCTACACAGCCACAGGGTTAAAGGAAAGTGCTGCAAGGAGCAGTTTCTAGACCTAGCAGTACTCTTCCTTCACAAAGGAACCAAGATGAGGCTGTCCCCCAAGAAAACCAAATGCTAAAACGTCATCATTTCCCACTAACCGACATTCCCTGCAGGACACAGCAAAGGAAGTGTCTGAGCATGAAATGACACAAACTACATTCACAGGAGGAACAAAAGTCCTCAACGAAGACGGCTATGTGTGCAAGTGCAAAGGGCAGCATGTGTGTGAGATGTTGGTTTTCCTATCTCATTTGAAAGATAATTTTATGTAGCAACAATTTTTAATCTGTGCTTAGTATACACAATCGATTTCTACTCATATGTCAATTGAATAATAACGAGACCCAAAGTTGAGGCTAGGAAACGGAATTGTATTCGATCAAAAATTTTGTATTCCATTGAAATTGAGCTGACATTATTGCAAACTCCATTGTGAGTAAAGATGCTCCTTGCTATCTCCAAAATAGATGTGGTGATTTCACATCTATAATCCTAGTACCTGGGAGGCTAAGGCAGGAGGACTGTGGTGTGTTGCGGAGGTTTTGGGTTATATGTAAACATGTTTTTGCTTTAATCCCAAATGTGGGATATGGAGGCTGCTCCAGTTTGTCCACAGCTGATAACCACCTCCTGAGAGGGCAAGTGATGTGTGATGTTTGTCAGCTATCATGTGCCTCGTGTGGGGGCGTGGTCTTTGCCAGGAGGATAAAAGCCAGACAGAAAGAGAGACTTGGGCCTCTGAGAAAGAAGGCTGCCAGTGCTCCCCACTGCTGCCAATGCCGGAAAGGAGGGAGGCAAGGAAGATGGGAAGGAGGGAGGCAGGAAGGATGGGAAGGAGGGAGGGAGGGAGGTAGGGAGGGAGGGAAGGAGGGAGGCAGGGAGGGAGGGAAGCAGGGAGGCAGGGAGGGAGGGAAGCAGGGAGGCAGGGAGGGAGGGAAGTAGGGAGGCAGGGAGGGAGGGAGGGATGGAGGGAGGGAGGGAAGTAGGGAAGGAGGGAGGGAGAAAAGCAGGGAGGGAGGGAGGGAGGCAAACAAAAAGGTAAGATTGTAAATTAGAAGGCCTCTATTGAACTCAAGGAAGATAATACTGAAAAATAAAAAGAATTAAAAGAGAATTCTATACCAAACATAAATCTAGGAATTACATCTATGGATCTCTCATATCAATAATTATATTCAGTGTATGTGGATTATATACATTCATTATATGACAGTCACTGGAAGAACAGATTTGAAAGAGGGCTCTGAAAAAATATTTTAAGATACATATTTTAAATTCATGTACACAAACAGACTGAAGATAAAGAAATAACCAACAGGAGCTGAGATGCCTGGACAGGAACAAAGCAGACGAATTCAAGCTCAGGATAAAAATTTCTGCTCTTCACAAATAAGGGTTTTGCAAAGATAAACATGTCTGTTTATAAGGAAGACACATCATTTCATGCGTACATGCACCTGACAACTTAACTACACCACACACAAAATGAAAGTGGGAGAAAAAGGAGAAATTGGCAACTTAGTAATAGCAGATTATGATATTAACATCACACTTTTAATAATAATATAGACACTGAACTCTTTGATCGGTAAGGTATGAAACACTGACTGGACTCGGTGGATATAAAAAAAAATAGTCCCTAACTCAACATGGCCTGACTCACTTCTTATCCTTCTAGTAATTCTGCAAGAGCTCATACTATAAGCCATGGGACATATGGGTCAGCTCGCAATCTTTTTATTTTATTTATGGATTTATTGAGGGCTGTTGAATATTGAATGCATTTGGCTTGTTATGTTTTCATTCATGATAGATATATTGGGATATAACCTCAGTAGAAGTTAAGGGGCATCTGTGCTTTTCTGAGATACAATTCACAAATAAATTTTACCCTTTTAGACTTGGAAGTCATTTAATGTCTTTAGTGTATTCATTAAATTGTGCGTTTTTACTCTTACTAAATAATTCTAGAATATTTTGACACCCTCCCCCCAATACTGTGTATCCTGTTTCTCCCCCACCCTGACTCCTGGTAGTGTTAATCTTCTTTCAGTCTCTATGGATGTGTCTGCTTTAGGCATCGCACATGAGTAGAACCTTATGCAGCTCTAGTTTGGCTTTGCTAATTTATCATCAAGTTATCAATAGTCTTCTAGTTATGGCTTAAGCCAGCAGTTCTTCCATGTTTAATGTCTGACTAGGATTGCATTGTTGGCCTAGCCTACATCTTGTTTATTTGTTATTCAGTTGGCATGCACCTGGGGTGCTTCGACTTCCTGCCTGTTACCAGTCACACTTCCACCAACACTCATGTGGAAGAAAAGACGTCTTCAGAGGAAGTTGGTCACTAGAGTAATCTTAGCACTCAGGAAACTGGGGCGGGAGGGTTGACTACTGAGACCAACCTGGGCTTCATGGTGTGTCCCAGGACAGCCTCATCTCAGAGTGGGAATCCATCTAAGAAGCTTTTAAGTAAATAATCTTAATTAATTCTAGAAAAAATATAAGCTATAAACTCAAACTAGGAGTGATGTCACATGCCCGCAGTGCTAGCACTCATGAAACCCATGCAAGAGAATCAGAAGTTCAAGGCTAACCTGAGCTACATTGCATGTTTGGTCTAGCTTGGGCTATATAGTAATACTATCTCAAAAAAAAATATGCTTCAATACAGTTCAGTTTCTTTCACGATTTTTCTCTTATCACTGTCACACACATTACAAACACTACAAGTGTGTATTTTTATAAACCTATCAATGTCAATTTGTAAATTTTATTGTGTAATTTCCCCTTTAAATAAATTAAAACACTGAAACATATGTTTACTTTGTAATACTCTTGTTTCCTGTGTGGACTCTTGTTGCCTCTCTTATTCCCTTGTGATTTATGTTACTGATAATCAGCCATCAATGATTATGCTAAATATTTGTTTATTGTAGAATATCTTCATTCTGCCCTTTATTTTGACTAGTTTTACTAGATATATACTTTTTGATCAGTAGGGAGGTTTTGTTGTTGTTTCAACTTTTTTTTAATATGTCATCCTTCTGGCATCTGCCCTCCCTGGTTTCAGACAAGAACAGCTGTAGATCTGTGAGGTCCCCCAGGGCGTAATGGATCACCCTCGCCCCGCCGCTGTCTTATGCTTCTGGCTTTGACTTTATGTTCTTGACAATTTGAGCAACAAACGTCTAGCACAGATGTCACGGATGTCTCTTGATTTATATTACTCAGTGTTCGCCTAGCTTCTTCAATGTATGACTGAAAGATTTTATGATCCATGAAATCCCATAAACATTTCTTTCCTTTTTGTCTTTCTGTTGTTCACACTGAACAACAGTGTCTATTGACCAGTCTTCAAGTTTGAAGCATTTTTTTTCCAACTCAAATCTTTTCTTGAGCTTCTCCAATAGAACTTTGATATTAGCTTTTGTATTTCTCAATTTCAATGTCTGCACTCGGTTTTTGGTCTTAATGTCCAAATTATTGGGCATGGTATGCTTTCTAAATCATTAGTAATGTTTTCCTTTGTTTTTCTATGTTTTGTAATATCTCTAGGATTCAAAGGGAAGTGAGCCTGCTGAGCATGCCTGGCTCCCTGTAAGTTACTTTATTTTTCGTGTGTGTGTGTGTGTGTGTGTGTGTGTGTGTGTGTGTGTGTGTGTGTTACAGCATCTCCTTCGTTTGCACGCCTTGTATTTGCTATGATGGTTGAAACTGGACATTTTTGATAATATATGGAAGCAATTGTGAGTTCCTATTTCCCTCTGGAAGTTTGCTGCTGTGGCTTGTTTATTTCTAAATCCCAAGTCTAAAAGGGGGGGGGGGGCTCTTTCCTGACATAGTCACTAAAGTCTATGCTCAGTATTTTCTTTTTAGGCTATGTTTTTATTCATAAGCTCAGTATTTTCTTTTTAGGCTGTGTTTTTATTTATAAGCCTAGGCCCCAGGGGGTGGCCCTTGTTTCAAAATAGCTTAGTTGTACAGAGTTTTGCTTAAAACCCATAAACCAGTGAAAACTCGACCCTTTCCCAGTGGACCTATATTTGCCTTGGCCAGTGCATTCTAAGTCCAGGTAGTTTTAATTCCCTAGTTATTGCTGACTGCATCTGCAAGGCTTCATTCACACTCACTCAAAAAGGCTGGAATTTTCTTATCCAGGGCACTTTAAATTCTTACCCTATGCGTGCCTATGGCCTCAGCACCACCCAGGGTGTTAGGCTGCCTACGTAGGCCAGCTGTGATGGTCTCATTCCCTGATCTTCTTACTGATTTTTCTTGCTGTTCTCCTGGTGGTCTTTTGACATAATCATTATGGCAACTTCAGCATTCTCTGGTTACTTGCCATTGAGGCTGATATTCGTTGTGACAGTTGTTCAAGGGCTTGAGGCTTTCTCAAGCTCTACTAGATGCCAAGCTGTTCTCTCCAGCAAGGAAACCAGTCATCAAGGATTGTCTCATAATGTGGGGCCACTTATGCTATGGGCTGTGAGTGGAGGAAGAAAAGGCTGTAGCCCAGGCTAAAAAGATTTTTCAGTACATCATGCCTTTGTAAAAGGTGAGCACTCAAAGCCTCGGCCATCCCAGAGGACTGTTAAAGCACATAGATGCTATAAAGGGTCTATTAGTGTTTTATTCCATTCTCGTATTTCTCCTGAAGAAAAAATATAAACTTTTTATTGATCTCTACTGATATATTCCAGGCCTTGGTACATATTAGAATATCTGCAAAGTAGTTTTAATGGGAGGAAAGCCTATTTTAAAAAATACAAAGGGTTGGACTTTGAATAGCCACTAATTTAGGAATACACACACACACACACACACACACACACACACACACACACACATATGTCATATGTAAAATATGTTACAGAATTCATTCCTCTGTTAAAAAAAAAAAAAAAAAAAAGACCAGATGATCACACACTATGAACTTTTCCTAATTTAGGTCAGGCACAAGGGTTCACAAATATCAAGAAATAAATCTAGGCTTAAAAAGAAATCATGAAATTTTCTGGAGCTAAACAATAAAAACAAATGCACCCCACCTTAATGAAAGGGTTCAATGTAACGATTACATAATTACACTAATAGCATCGGTGTGGTTTGTTGTCTCAGAACAAAGAACGCCTGGACTGTGTGACTAGCAAAGAACTAGTAAGAACACTAGTAAGCAGACAAAACACTGTTTTCAGAAAGTTAAATGTTGAACCCAGGAGTAAATGACACAGTTCTTAGGCCCTGGACTTTGCGAATAAGCTACAATGTACACACACATGCACTTTGTTGAATTGATTCATGAGGTCGCTGTGCGAGGGACTAAGAGCATCAAGATGAGTGATGTCAAAGCTACCCAGGGCATCACAGCCCAGAAAAGAAGACAGGTCCACAGATGGTTAACCACCAAGAAAAGTCACAAGTCTGAAAATGAGGGGAAGGAGGATTTAATGGGCGAATACACGAAGAGGGTAGCAGCAGAGAGTTCTCTCCAGATAAACCTGCTGGGGCCTTGAGCTTACTGTGTGGTCCCCACCACTGCCTGGGTAGGAAGTTCTGCTCTTCACAAATGTTCTCTCTGATCACTTGTCACAGCACAACAGACTAAAATGCAACCAAGCTTAATTACTGAATGCCTTTTGATTCCTCTAAGGCAATGGTTCAACCTTCCTCCTGCTGTGACCCTTTGATACAGTTCCTCAGTTGTGTTGACCCCCAACTATAAAATATTTTTGTTGCTACTTCATAACTGTAATTTTGCTACTGTTATGAACCATAATGTAAATATCGGCATGGTTTCCGGTGGCATTAGGTAACCCCTGTGAAACAGTCACTCGACCTGAAAAGGAATCACGACCCAAAGGTTGAGAAAGACTGCTCTAAGGTCTTATGTTTACACAATGCAGCTATACCACTTTCAGGTAGCACTTCATTGGTCTAATTTTTTTTATCCTGTTACTTTAAATCTATCTGGGATTTTATGCTTAAAGCTGGCATTACATCAGCATAATGTTAAGTCATGCTTTTGACATAAAATAATGTAGTAAGCTAATCTCTGCCTCTGTCTTTTAATTGCAGGGTTGACAACATTTGCATTTAATTTGTGATTTTTAAAAAATACAATTTAGTGATAGATTATGCAGCAGAACTGGATAAAGAGAGGGAATAGGGTAGGAAAGGGAGTAAGGGAGATGAGAGTGGGGATCCGATGTGGGAAGAAGGAGAACAGGAGGAGAGGGCTTGGAGAGAAAAGAGAAACCAAGAGTGGGGGGGGGGGGGTGGGGGGCGATCACTGAAATAAGCTAAAGACCTATGACAGGGCAGGCTCCTTGGAGGATATGAGGGTGACTCTGCTAAGACTCCTAGTAGCAGGGGTCATGGAGTCTGAAGACACCACCTTCTAGCCAGACAGGACTTCTTTCTAGTGGAGGGAGAGGAGCACCAACCCACCCACAAAAACTTAGGACCCAAAATTTACCCTCCTTACAAAGTTAGAGCAGAGATTGAGGGAATGCCCAACCCATGCCTGGCCCAACCTGAGACTCACCCGATAAAGAGAGCCAACCCCTGACACTATAAACGATAACCCTGCTATGCTTGCAGACAGGAGCCTAGCATAGCTGTCCTTTGAGAGGCTCCACCCAGCAGCAGATTGAAACAGATGCTGAGACTCACAGCCATACTTTAGGCAGAGTGTAGGGAGTCTTGTGGAAAAGTGGGGGGAAGGATAGAAGGACCCAGAGGGGACCATAACTCCACAAGAAGATCAACAGAGTCAACTAACCTGGGCCTAAGGAGGGATATGGAGACTGATGCACCAAACAAGGACCATGCATGGACTGGCCCTGGGCCCCCTACACAGATGTAGCAGATGAGCAGCTCAGTCTTCATGTGGGTCCCCTAATAAGGGGAACAGAGACTGTCTCTGACATAGACTCCATTGCGCGCTCTCTCTCTCTCTCTCTCTCTCCTCTCCTCTCCTCTCCCCTCTCTCTCTCTCTCTCCTCTCTCTCTCTCTCTCTCTCCTCTCCTCTCTCCTCGCTCTCCTCTCTCTCTCTCTCTCTCTCTCTCTCTCTCTCTCTCTGTGTGTGTGTGTGTGTGTGTGTGTGATGTGTTCTAAGAACTGAACGCATATAAGCAATTAATTGCTATACTCCAAATTCTTAATCTTTACGTCTTTGTCTATTTATGAATTGCCATCATCTGTATTTGATCTGATTCTACTGACTATTGATTTTCTCAATATTTTTCCTAATCGCCCATGGTTAGACACTGTCTATTGGCTCCCAGACATGTGAAATCGCGTTTTGGGGGATGATAGACATATATCTTAGAATTATGATAAATGTCTTGAGACCAAGGGTATAGCCCAATGCACAAGTTATTTAGAACACAGGTTTTAATTTCTGAGCTTTGCTTTTAAATTTAGATTTATTTTTTGAGTTACAGGTTTCTATGTATAGCTTCGGTTGTCCTAGACCAGGCTGGCCTCGAATTCACAGATATCCACCTGCCTCTGTCTCCCCGAATGATGGGATTGCAGGTGTGTGCCACTGCACCCCAGCTTTAAACTTGGATCATTAAAGGATCGTTAAAGACCCTTTAATTGGCCAGATATGGTGGTGCATGCCTTTAATCCCAGCACTCTGGAGGCAGAGGCAGGTGTGTCGCTGTGAGTTCTAGGCCAGCCTGGTCTACAAAGCGAGTCTAGGACAACCAAGGATACACAGAGAAACCCTGCCTCGAAAAACCAAAAAGAAAAAAAGACCCTTTAATTGGGGCCTAATTTGAATCCACTGTTCAGGAGGTTTTCTTCTGAAGACCCTCCTGGCAGAAAACATACTTGGAACTCCTCTTTGTTGTCAGTAGGACCATAAACTCATCCACCACTGTGATTTTGAGATTTGCTTGATCCTTCTCCTCTCCTTAGGAATGCTCTCAATGTGCTCAGCCAGGCAAGCCACTGGTGATCTTGGGTCTCTCCTCTTCCCTCCCCTCCCTTTTCCCTTTGCCTCTTAGATCACACAATTACTCTACAAACTCTAGCACCAATTTAACTTCCGATCAGTCTCCTGACTCACTGTGAGTAAGCTGTATTTGCAAAACCCATCATGTGTATTGTCTGCGCATCAAGTCTCTATTAATTTTTTGCAAATTCATGTTGTTTTGTGCCACATTGCAGAAAGTGTTAGTCATTTCTAGCAGTTTTCTGGCAGGATTGCTGGGATCTCTTACATATAATGTCATGCTATGGGTAAATAGGGACAGTTTGACTTTTTCCCCTATTTGTACCCCTTGAATCTCCTTCCCTCGCCTTACTGCTCCAGCTAGCACTTCAAGCATGACATCGAGAAAGAGTGAGGTTAGTGAACAGCCCTGTCTCGTTCCTTATCTGTGGTACTGCTTTGGGTTTTTCTTCGTTTAGGATGATGTTGGCTATGGGTTTCTCACATATAGCTTTTGTTGTGTCAAGATATGTTCCTTCTACTTCCACAATTCTCCAAGATTTTTTATCATAGTTGGATTTTGCCATGAATTTTTCTGATTCTATTGATGTGACCGTGCATATTTTTTTTCTTTAACCCCATTAGTGTGATTTTTACATTTACTCACTTGGGTATGTTGAATCATCACTGCATTTTTAGGATGAAGCCAACTTGGTCATTGATGCATGTCTGAATTTGGTCTGCAGGTATTTTATTGAGGAGTTTTTTTCTGTGTTCACCAGTGATATTAGCTCATAGTTTTTATCCTTATTGTGTCTTTATATGTTTTGGTTTTAGAGTGATTCTGGCTTCATAGAAGGAGTTTGGGGGGTGCCCCTTCTGTTACTATGTTTTTTAATTCAGGATCACCTGTAGATCTTCTTTTAATGTCTGGCAGAATTCTGCTGAGAATCCATCTGGTCCTGGACATTTTTATTAGTTGGAAGGAATTTTATTACTGTTCCAATCTCTGCATTGGGTTATCTCTCTGTTTAGGTTGCTTATCTCTTCTTGCTTTAGTTTTGGTGGTTCAGTGGAATCTAGAAAGCCATCTGTTTCTTTTATGTTTTCCAGGTTAACAGAGTACTGCCATGTCCTTCATGGCTCCAGTGATGGACTTGACTGGGGTGGCAAGAGAAAAAAGAAAAGACAGTCCATGGACACAGAGGAAAAAAGCTGGGGGGTTCTGCCAGAGAAGCCTTGGCACTCCAGAATTTCACAGAGTTTATTACACAGAGTCGACCAGAGAAGCGGGGTTCTTATATTCAGCTAAACAAAGAAATGGGGTTAACATATTGCAATGAGCAAGGAGACAAAGTCCATGGTGTAAAACTGGGTTAGCCAATTTCAGGCTCTTGGAGGAGAAAGCTATGGTGGGTACTTTCAGCCTACACTATCAACATCTCCACACACGAACCTGAGGAAGATTTTGATGGTTCTCTATGAGCCTCATCCTGAGGAATTTTGTCATTTCCCCATGGGTCTGGGGCTCTGGGGTCCTTGATGTAACTATCAACAGTACACGGTACTCACATGGCTCACCCTAAGTCGTCTGCTTCCTACAAAGAACAGGTTTTTAAAGTGTTCTCTTATACTGTTCTGAATCTCTTTGGTGTCTGTTTTAATATTTCCCTGCTCATTTCTGTTAATCTGGGTCCTTTTTTTTTTTTCTTTAACTTAGTGGGGCCAGGGTCTGTGGATCTTACCTTCTCAAGGAACTAGATCATGGAGTCATTGGCCCTTTGTGTTATTTTCTTCATTTCATTTCACTAATTTGGCTCTGATTTTTATTATTTCTTGCCACACAGTGGGTTTAGGTTTGGTTTGTTTCTGCTCTTCTAAATTTCTAAGTTTTGTTATTAAGTCATTTCTTTGTGCCCTGACTCTTTAATTTAGACACTTGGAGCCGTAAATTGTCCTCATAGGACTGCTTTCAACGTGTCCCAGAGGTTTTGTTGTGTTTTCATTTTCATTTACTTCCAGAAAATTTTTTCTTTTTTCTTGATTTTTTTTTCTTTGACACACTCATCATTCAGTAATTAGTTGTTTAATCTCCATGAGTTTCTACACTTACTAGAGATGTGTTTGCTCTCAATTTTAAGTTTTATTGCATTATGGACAAATAGAACACACGGAGAAATTTCAATCTTTCTGAGTTTCTTAAAATGTATTTTGGATCCCAGTACTTGCTTTCTTATAGAGAAACCTCCATGGACTTCTGAATAGAATGTATACCCTTTAGTGTTTGGGAAGAAGATCTAATAGAGATCCATTAAGTCCATTTGAGATATGATCTCAGTTAATTCTGAATTTCTGACTTGATCTTTTGTCATATGACCTGTCTACTGGTGAAAATAGGGGGTACTGGAATCACTTAATATGAGGTTGATATTAATCTGTCTTTAATTTCAATAGTATATATATATTTTTATGAACTAGAGTGCACCAAATTGTGCACTATCCCATACCTAGGATAGTGATTTTCTTCTAAGTTAATTAATTGTTCCCTTGGTTAAAATAAATAGCTTTTGTTATCTCTTCTGGCTAGTTTTAGTTTGAAGTCTATTTTGTCAGATGGCAGGATGGCAGGGCCTGCTTGCTTCCTAGTCCCATTTAGATGGGTACTATCTCCTAGCCTTTCCCTCTAAAGCCATACAAGGCTTCTTGTAGACAACTGAGGGACAGGTGAATTTTGTTTCTTGATCCATGCATCCAGTCCATGTGTTTTGATTGGAGAATTGAATATTTAAGTCTTTGTTGAAAAGTCTGTGTTAGCTTTAGTCCCTAAGTTGTTGAATCGGGGTGTTGTGTTCTCAGTGGTACTTTGTATGTGGCTCTCCTCTTCCCTTGGGGGCTGTTGGCCACCAGCCTACTAAGGCAGGAGGAGCAGAAAGCGAGGCCCAGAGCTCTAAAGGCTGAAAGCATGACAGAGATCAAACACTCCAGGATCCACTTCAAGGAGCTAGTTCAACTTTACTTAGGGAGCACAAAGGCTATCTAGTTCTTGGGGAGTGGGTGGAGAGCTTCCAGGATAGGTGTACATAATTGTTTGAACCAGACACTTAAAGGACATTTGTTTTGCGTTTGGCAGCACGATTCTATCATATGGACAGGAACACGGCACCTAATTATCCTATAGGGGCAGGGAAGGGAAATCTAACAGGGAGCTATGTCAAAGGCCATATATCAAATGTGCCTAGGGGCATCTATACCTAAAGACACCATTCAGATGAAGTAAGGCAGAGAGCAGGAGGCCCTGCTGGGGAGAAGGAGTCCAGCACCTAACACCAAGCTCAGAATGGCTATCCAAACTGGGAGGACTGCAACCTCAAACAGCAGGGTCCTTCCAACATTGCATTTCAGTAATTATAGCTTCTCCCTTTTTTCAGTTTTGACATGGTGCAAAGACACAGGCTATTTTGTGTATGTTTCTGCAAGGTGCCTTCATGACAGTTGGCATGGTTAGAAAGATGTCATTCGTTATCAAAGCAACCCAGGCTATTTGCAAAATAATTGGCAATATTAAAAAACACACAAAAACTGATGATATTTATAAAACTTCACATCCTACCAAAAATCAATGGACAAAGACTAAGCCTACACAGTGTGCACCCAAAGCCTGCTTCATCCACAGTGCAACCTTACACGGTTCTGGGTAGTAATTAACATGCGTGTCTCCACTCTGTACTTACCAAAGGCCAAAGGTTAGAGAACTGGGAAGGAATGGTTATCCAAGGTGAACAATGGCTTTTTGTAAGAGGAAGAAAGAAAAAGACTCAGGTAACAGTATTTAGGTTATTCCTGTATTAGAATATTGAGCTGAACTATATTGAGCTGTTCTTTTGTTTTGTTTGTTTGCTTGCTTGCTTGTTTTAATCGACCTAGGAAAGTTGTCTGGGAAAGAGTCTTGGCTAAATACTAGGGTCTGACTAAGAAAAAAAAGATAACATCATGAGACAGCACTAGCTTCCTGGGGCCTACAGTACCCCCACAGAGCAAGACTTTAGGAAAAAAATAACAATAAAAGGCCGTGGGAAGATATAATTAGGGATAAAGGATTTTAATAATGTAAGGTCAATAAGAACATGAAAGGAAGAAGTGCCTGACATATTGTTTAAAAGACTGTCACAACGTGATGAGAACAGAAAAACAGGGTAAACAGCTGGGACCTAAAGTACATAACAAATAGAAATATGAAGTCATGACTGATGGGGTAAGCAATATAATGAACCTGGAACCACAGGACCCCATCCCAAGGACCCAGAAAATTTTAATGATCCTTGGAGGAGTAACTGTTAGCAAGACCAATTATAACTAGAAATTTGTTGGGCGGTTTCCACCATATTCAAGAAAGAAATCACATAGAAGATGGTAGGTAATTCCCCTAGGCATAATTGCAGGAACTTAGAACATACTTAAAGCATATGCCCTCTCCCACAGATGCTGATTGGCTTGTGCATCTGAGAGGTGGAGGCACACACTGCAGCCTTGAATGGCTCTGAGATAAAGCAAAGCTCCTTCTTAGAAGGAAAAGCAGAATTTAAGCCATAGGCAATTAAGTCTCATCACTACTCCAAAAGGGTCCTATTACTAAGAGTATGGCCAACAGTAAGATGAAGAGTAACCAGCCCTTACCAAGACGCCACATAATCTGGAGATAGTTTAAAGTGGACAAACTAACCAGGCAATTAAGGTCACTAGAAAGTTAGAAAATTAGCCATTTTATGTAATATGTAGTAGATCTGGAACCAATTGGGTCGTCCACAAAAACTGTGTATAAGCAAGATGAACTAAAACAAACCAAAAAGTGAACAGTTGGAAAACTTGATCATGTAATCTGTGGCTGTTGAACATCTTCAAACAAACAAACTTCAGAAAACAGCCAAGCAAACATTTCACAACATATACCTTCCAATTTTCTTTTTTCATTCTTTTTTCTTTTCTTTTCTTTTCTTTCTTTCTTCTTTCCGTTGTTGTTGTTGTTGTTATACTGTATTATAATTAGGCCTTCTAAAACGTTGGCCACGACAGGTGGAAGTGATGTCCACAGTACATCATCCTGAGAATTGATATAACCAAGATCTGTTGTTTACGCTTCTTACTGAGCAAAGATGCCCGGTCTTATTTTCTCAGTCAACTTTTGAGCCCCAATAAGTTAAAGCTTTCCTTTGGCGCCCATATATCAGTTCATATAAACTATGTGCTGTCAGCCCACTTATGTTTCGTACTGATTAAAAGTTCAACACTCAAAATTTGAAACAGCTGACATGAAGCTCAGCTGGGTTTTACAACTATAGCAACATAAAATTAGAGGGTGCTGAATATACAAGATGAACACATTGGCATACCTCAGGGCAAGCCACAAATTGGTGGTGGCGCGGTGGGGGAGTCACCTGAGCAAGCCACCAGCTGTCACAGTTCAAAAATGTCAGTGTTAAATATTTAGCGAATTTGCCAGCCTGTTGTTAAAACTCTTTGGTGCTTTCAAATCTTGAAGTGAGTCACAATGAAGAATTTATACCATGGAAATAGGGAGGAGGAGGAGGGGGAGGAGGAGGAGGAGGATGAAGAGGAGGAGGAAGAAGAGGAGGAAGAGGAAGAGGAGGAGGAGGAAGAGGAGGGGGAGGAGGAGGAAGGGGAGGAGGAAGAGGAGGAGAAAGAGGAGGAAGAAGAGGGGGAGGAGGAAGAGAAAGAGAAGAGAAAGAAAAAGTAAAAATACAGACAAGGACTTGAGCCAAATGTCTCCTTGTTTGTATAATTACTTTCTAGAGAATGGCTTTACCCTCAAACTACTTGGTCTTCTGTGCTAAATGAATAATCTCACAGCTATTTTTTTTTTAAGGATGTGGCCAAAAAAGAGAAAAGAAAAGAAAAACCAGTGAAAATATAACACATATTTGGCATCACATATTTTTTCTATAATTCTTTGATGGTCCTAGTAAATAGCAGCTCCATCTAAAATGTCTGCACAACTGAACATTAGAAAAGGAAGAAACACACAATAATTAGAGTGTTTATGTTCTATATTCCATAGCTGTCTTTTCCAACTTTAGAACTTGATGATAAGACACTATTGATGACCAAGTTTACAGAAACAAGAAAAAGTTCCCTCCTTGGAAGAAGGACTCAAATCCAAATGGAAAAAAAAATTGATTACCTACCCCCTTAACATTCATGCCACTATAGCACCAGTGGAAATCAACATTTCATAATGGAAGAGGGACATGCATAGTACAAGGGGACCTGCCCCTCCCATAGTGATTATTGGAAATTATCACTTGTTCGTAGATGGTTGTCACTTTCTTCAGTGGTGTAGAAACACACACACACACACACACACACACACACACGCCCACACAAATGCCTTTACTTCACTGACTATCTTTCCACACACACACAAGCAAGACTTGAAAGTAAATGAAACTCTTTGAAAAGAAAAGTGCCAGTAGGATAGGGAAGGGGATGAAGAAAGGAAATGAAGGGTTAAAAATTAGTAAAATTAACTATATAAATACATAAAACTGTGAAACAATTAAAAGATACAAAGAAAATAAAGACTCCATTTTGCCCGCCCTCTGATAATATCTAAAAAGCTCCTGTAGAAGAGACTAGTTCTAGGTATGAGGTCGGGATATGAAATCATTTTATCGTACAGCAAAGCAACGCATCTGCTGGAAGAGGAAGGCGAATCCAAGAGCTCCCAAAAGAAGCCTCTGCTGACAAAGTTGTGTTCATTCATACACCTATAAGGACAAAAGTGAAAGCTGGAGTGAAATTATTTATATATATATATATATATATATATATATATATATATATATATATACACACACACACACACACACACACACACACACACACATTGTATGTGTGAATCCATACAACCTTTTTAAAAAAGGCAAATCTTTCACTGGTCACTTTTAGATGAGGTTCAGTAACCAAAGCATTTTTTGAAAAATAGAATATATGTTCAATAAACTTTATATCCATGTATCAAATTGTTATCATGGAACCTATCATTTTGTACAATTAATGTACACTAAAGAGAAAGAAAAACTAGAATATAAATGGGAAAATCCATTCTTTATCTTGCTTTACTTAAAGGAATAGAACCAAATGCAAATAAATTTATGAACAACAGATCATTTTAACATATTCAACTATTGAGTTGCAGGCCAGCCTGGTCTACATAGCAAATTTCAAATCAGCTCGGACTATATAGGGAGACCTTGTCTCCAAATAATAACTAGAAAGTGAACACTTACGGAAACAAAGTATCAGCCAGCCACACCAGGAGCAAAGGCCTGTCTTTCTCAGATAAATTTGCATATCAGAGACCCTGACATGGCTGAAATCACATTAGAATGACCCAAGGATGGAGAAATGGTACCATGACTGCCCATATGAATGCTACTGGATCAAAAGTGAAGACTGACTGAGAATATTTGCTCAGCTCTTCTTCCGTGGATGCACGGATATGTTGTAGGAGATGTTAGACAGATGATGCATACATACATACATACATACATACATACATGCATGCATGCATACATACATACATACATGCATGCATACATACATACATGCATACATACATGCATGCATACATACATACATACATACATGCATACATACATACATACATATGGATATTTGGATATATATTTAATATTCTCCGTTAAAGGGAATGAGTATACATTGTAGGTAGCCCATTTTTGTTTATCCTGTTCCATAGGATTCTTTCATGGATGGTGCTTGGCTGTTATTCACTTCCTTACACAGAGTCATCAGGGAAAATAAAACATGCAAGCATCTGTGGTTGCAGCTTTATGCTCACTTACAGTAAAACATATAACCAAAAGTGCAATAGTTTTCTAAGCCTAATGAGTCTCTTGTGCCATGAGTAGTTACAGTAATTGCGGAAGTGAACTGAAAGGTCATCCTCTTGAAGCATGGCCATTTGGCTGCACCCAGAAACCACAGGAAGAGCCAACTTGTAAAGCATCACTGAGGCTCTGCCGAGCCTATCTCTCCAGATCTCACGGTGCATTTCCCTTTTTGTCAAAATCTCATATTTTGTTTTCTTTTGTTCTCACTTTATGTTTTTCGGTTTTATTTTCTTCAAGAAAATTTAGTCCACATTGTTCCTCTTGTTTTGTTTTCCCTTTTTTTGGGGGGGGGCACACTATATATACTTCTACCTAAATATTTCTGCATTAATAACAATAAAATAACACTAACTAGAGATTTGTACATGTCAGCAAATAGAAATATATGTATTATTATGGATGTAAATAAAATACTAGGTATTTAAGGATGCTGTCTTAGGTGACATTTAAGGATGAGCTGAGTGTGATGGCTCATACCTTTAACCCCAGCACTTAGGAGTTAGAGACAGGTGGATCTCTGTGAGTTTCAGGACAGCCTGGGTCTACATAGAGAGTGACCGGCCAGCTAGAGCTACATAGTAAGACTGTATCTTAAAAAGAAAATAGATGTTGCCTGTTAGCCATCAGTGATAAGCTGAGAAATCACACAGATAGCCCAAGATAGAGACTACCCAGTAAGAAATGTTAATGCATTTTGGCTACAAGATGTAAACCTCAAGAAAGCAGGCAAAGTTCCTACATTGTATGAACATAAATTGATGAAGACGGGAGCCAGGTTTATTTATTCATAGAGTCCATGGTTTCACATGTTTACAAAGTCCAAGCCTTTTAAAAAGTATGCACTGGTGTGTGTGTGTGTGTGTGTGTGTGTGTGTGTGTGTGTGTGTGTGTCTGTGTGTCTGCACTCACATGCATGTGTCTGTGTGTGTGTGTGTCTGTGTGTGTGTCTGTGTGTCTGCGCTCACACGCATGTGTCTGTGTGTGTGTCTGTGTGTGTGTGTGTGTGTGTGTGTAAGAGAGCAAGAAAGAGAGGAAGAGATGATAACACAGAGAGGGGGCTAAGGGGGGATGTTACTGGATGCACTGAAATACTAAGGACGTCTAGATAAGAACTAGGAAAGTGAGGCTTCGAAAAGGTAAGCAGAATTGTATTCCCCTATGCAAATTCCTCCCTGATATTTCTTGGGAAATTGTGTTGTTCAAAATCCTGAGCATTAAAAAAAAAAAAAAAAAAAAAAACCACTAGCTGGGCAGTTAGACAAACTGGGGCAAGTGTGGACAACTTGAGCAAATTACAGCACAGTTATCAATAGAGAGGTTTTCAGTGAGCCAAAGAGCTTGCCCAGCCCTGATTCAAAAGTAGGGGTGGGAAGTGTGGACAGGGAGAGTTACCTCTTGAGAAACACAGAGAGCAGCCCCGGGGTCTGAATAGCCTGTTGTGCAGCAGCCACTGCCATGCCAACAGCACACCCAAGGCCCTGTCTACAAACAGCAGCAGGCCATCCCTACAGCTGAACTATACACTGGTAAGTTTAAGGCATAGTCTCCCATGTTCAAAATCTGTAAGTGATAATCCAAGAAGTACAAAGTTAAAAAAAAAAAAAAACAACAACAAAATGATTCTTAGTTTGGCACTTTACCAGCTTTATGTATGTATCTGACATAATTAGTGGCATTAACATTTTTAGTAGATACAACTGTAAAATACCCAATAATGTTTGTTGATGTCAGCCCGTGCTTAACTAGTCAGGACTGGATGGATTCTATGAAGTGATGTGAGATGCTCCGTACTGCTTATTAAGTAATTTTGAGTATTATGAATGTTTGAAATATAAGATAAAACAATGGTTCACCTCATCATTAGAGGCTTCATACCTCAGCAAAACCAAGTATTCATGCGCAACGGTCCCTTCTGCCAGAGCCTTGGCTGTTACAGTGTTCTTTACTTGTTCCATGGACAGTGGCACAGGAGGTATGGCATAAACACGGCAAAATGAATCATGGGCACCACTGAGATAACTCGGTGGTGAAGAGTGCTCACTGCTCTTGTAAAATACACTGAATCCAGTTGCCCATACCCACTACCACGCAATTGACAACCATCTCCAACCCCCATAGGATAACACCTTCTCCCTCTCTCTTCTGGTCTTTCATAAGTACACACACACACACACACACACACACACACACACACACACACACACACACTACATCTTTTTTAAAAAGAAACAATACAGATATAGTAAGTCAATATTTAACAACCAACGAGCTCTCCATGAAAACAGGGGTCTTGACATGCAGCATCTGCCAGACTCCATGATGTAAACCTCACTGATGTGGCCAATTTTCAATGACAAACATGATGTCATCTGCTGCAGTGCAAAAGAGATGAGAGATGAGAGGCACCTGCTCTCAGAAGTCATGGTAAGGCCGTCCAAGCTGATTCCAACAAGTCACTGGGAATAAAACACTTCAAAAACTGAGTGAGTTTATCACAGCAAGATTACAAAGCAAAGGGCTGTAGTGATCAAAATGCCTATCATAGATTATATCATTAACATGCAATTGCTATAGGAAACAGTAACACCTGTACATCCGTTGAGAGCTATTTTATATATATATATATATATATATATATATATATATATATTATATATATATATAGATAATTAAGCCTTCTGGAAGACGAGTGGACCAATTGTCAGAATCAAGAACATGCACAAGTTGATTTTTGCTACACCGAGATGTTCTTGATCTTGGCTTAGTAAGAATGCCCGGAGAGGAGATAAGGCTGTGTGCGAGCCAAACGCTGACATAGCCCCAATGGGCTGCTCTTTTGAGTAGGGGAAGCAGGCTATGAACCAGTGTCAAACAAGATGGGTGCTCGCTGCTACCAGGAAGAAACCACAAAGGGGGCTGAGGTTCCTGATTGGGTGGTCTCTCTTGCTGTTTCTGAGCCTCTGGCTGGGAGGGGATGCCAGTCATGCCTTGAGAGGAACCGTATGAAGAGAAGGTGACTTATAAGTGGAGTTAGAAACACATTTTTGAGGCTGCCCGGGGCACAGAAGGAACTAAAGAAATGCCCCCTCTCCCAGTCTCACCTTCACATCACTTTGCCTTTCTCAGCCTCTTTTATTAATGTCTTTAAAATGTTTTATTTAATATCCATACGTAGAGCGTGTTTTGATCAAACTCACCCCCCAGTCCCACCCCTACAATTCTCTAACCCTGCCACATTTTCCTCCAAACATCACAATCTCTATCTCTCTCTCTCTCTCTCTCTCTCTCTCTCTCTCTCTCTCTCGCCCTCTCCTCTCCCTCTCTCTCCCCCTCTCCTCTCTCTCTCTCTCCTCTCCTCTCCTCTCCTCTCTCTCTCTCTCTCTCTCTCTCTCTCTGTCCCTCCCTCCCTCTCCTTCTCTCAAATGAGTAAATTTAGCACCGCCTATTATGTGCTTGTGTATGGGACTGCCTCATGAAGCAGGATAACCTTTTGGACAGACATGAGGCAGAGCCACTCACAGTCATCCAGATGCCTACAGCCAAATGATGTAAGAAAGCAAATACCTTTTCCTCGGAAATGCCCGCTTTGGGCTCATTTGGAACACAACCATAGATTTTGAACACTGGTCACTGCAAATGTTGGGGTGACCTGTATAGATAAATGCAACTCAGCTGCCATTCTACCAGCAGGCATCGGGGGCATGTGACAGAAGTGCTTTGCAGCAGTTTGTTGATGGACAAACTGTAGAAACCAGCTAGCAACATGGAACCAGGATGAAAGCAATATGAAGCCAAGTGTAACTAGTCTCATCAGAAAACGTGACCTCTCCTCTTCCAGAACTTTAGAAAACGGCTCCGATCTCCAGCATGATCTTGTCTTCGCATGAGAAAATATTTGAGAAGAAAAAACAATTCTCTAAGGCATTTTGGACAATGAAACACACTAAAGTGTATTAAAAAGAACAGTCAATGAAGTTGCAAATGTTTTCCTTAAGAAGAAAATTGTTTCAAGTGAGAGAATGCCTGTTTACATACAATGGAGCGTGGGCGCCCAAGTGATTGATTTTGCTACCTTATATAAAGTAGCAAAGGACAGTTCTGTTGACGTCAAAAAAATAAATCTCTATTTCAGCAAAATCATTAACAAATGCAGTTTTAAAAGCAAATGCATTTCAGCAGAAGAAATATGTGGCAAAATGGATGCAGTGCTGATGTCAGAGGCAAAAGCACAGCCAAGTCAGAGAAAATGGGCAAAGGAAAGGATGAGAAGTGCAGGCCACCTCCTGCATCACACCACCTGTGCCCCTGCACAGCGCTGGCGACCCCCTGCATCACACCACCTGTGCCCCTGCACAGCACTGGCGACCCCCTGCATCACACCGCCTGTGCCCCTGCACAGCACTGGCGACCCCCTGCATCACACCACCTGTGCCCCTGCACAGCGCTGGCGACCCCCTGCATCAAACCACCTGTGCCCCGGCACAACGCTGTGGCACTGTGTCTTCTAAATATGTGCAACATGGTACCAATGGAAATAATGCAAAATAAGCATCACAGAGCAAAGGCTGGGCTTAAAAGCCTTCAATCAAAGTAATCCCAGCACTCGGGAGGCAGAGACAGGCGGATCACTGTGAGTTCAAGGCCAGCCTGGTCTACAAAGTAAGTCTAGGACAGCCAAGGCTACACAGAGAGAGACCCTGTCTCGAAAAAGAAAACAAAACTCACCAACCAAACAAAAAACCCTCAACATAAAACTGGATACACTAAACCTAATAGAAAAAAGTAGGGAATAGCCTTGAACTTATTGGCACAAGAGATAATTTCCTGAAGAGAACACCAACACCTTAGGCCCTAAGATCAACAATTAATAAATGGTACCTCATGAAACTGAAAAGCTTCTATAAGGCAAAGGACACTGTCATAGAACAAAAGGGCAGCCTACAGATTGGGAAAAGGTCTTCATTAATCCTATATCTAATAGAGAGCTAATATCCAAAATATATAAAGAACTCAAGAAATTAAACACCAACAAACCAAATAATTCAATTTAGAAGTGAGGTAGAGAGATAAACAGAGAATTCCCAACAGACGAATCTCTAGTGGATAAGAAGCACTTGAAAAAAGTTTCAGTGTCTTACTCATGAGGGAAATATAAATCCAAATGACTCTGAGATTCTATCTTACACCTGTCAGAATGGATAAGATAAAAAAAAAAAAAACAAAACAAAAAAAAAACTCAAGTGGCATCACATGCTGGTGAGGAAGTGGAGAAAGGGAACACTCCTCCATTGCTGGTGGGAATGCAAACTTGTACAGCTGCTTTGAAAATCAATCCAGTGGTATCTCAGAAAATTGGGAATAGCTCTTATATCAAGACCCAGCTTTACCCCTCCTGGGCATATATCCAGAAGATGCTCCACCATACAACACAGCTCAACTATGTTCGTAGCAGCTTTATTCGTAACTGGAAACAAATGTCCCTCAACCAAAGAATGGATAAAGAAACTGTGATACATTTACACAATGGAATACTACTCAGCTATTAAAATCAAGAAATCATGCAATTTGCAGGTAAATGGATGGAACTAGAAAAGATCATCCCAAGTGAGGTAACCCAGACCCAGAAAGACACACATGGTATGTACTTACTTGTAAGTGGATATTAGCCATATAATACAGGATAACCGTACTACAACCTGCAGACCCAAAGATGCTAAGTAACGAAGAGGGCCCAAGGGAGGATGCTTGACTCTCACTCAAAAGGGGAAATAAAATAGACATCAGAAGTGGATGAAGAGAGAGAACCGGGTGGGAGAATCAATGGGAAAGGGAACGAGGGTGGGGATCAGGTGTGAATAGAGCAGGGTTGGGAGATGAGAGGGATGGGAGAGAGAAGGGAAAACAATGGTGGAAAGCATCTCTGGGACAAGCTGGAGACCCGCAGTGGGGTAGGCTCCTGGGAGGATACGGAGGTGACTCTAGCTGAGACTCCTAGCAGTGGCAGTATGGAGAATGAAGGGGCCACCTCCTATACCCAGGCAGGATTTCCTAGGGAGGGAATGGGACACCATCCCACTCACAAAACCTTTGACCCCACATTTACCCTGCCAACAAGGTGTGCAGGGGTAAAGATACAACAGAGATTGAGGGAAGGACCAAACAATGACTGGCCCAACTTGAGACCCACCCCATGGGAGAGGCCAACCCCTGACACTAACTATTAATGATACTCTGCTGTGCTTGCAGACAAGAGAATAGCATCACTATCCTCTGAGAGGCTCTATGCAGTAGAGGATCAAAACAGATGCAGAGACCCACAACCAAACATTAGGCGGAACTAGGGAAGTCTTGCAGAAGAGTTGGGGGAAGGATATAGGGACCCAGAGAGGACAAGAATGCCACAAGAAGACCAAGAGAGTCAACTAACTGAGGGTTGTGTGGGTTCACAGAGATTGAACCACCAAGCAAGAGCAAGAGGAGAACCAAGGTCTCCTACACATATGTAGCACTCGGGCAGCTTGGGCTTCATGAGGGTCCCCTAGCAATTAGAAAGGGGGGCTGTCTCTGACATGGACTCTGTTGCATGGGTTTGGATCACTTTCCCTTAGTGGGACTGCCTTATTGGGCCTCAGAGGAAGGGGATGCACTTTGTCCTGATGCGACTTGATGTGCTGGAGTGGTTGTAGGGGGCTTGCATTTTCTGAGGAGAAGGGGAAAAGAGAAAAGAGAAAGAGGGTGGGAGGGTGGGGGTCAGGAGGAGAGGAGGGATAGGGCTACAATAGGGATGGAAAGGGAATTGTTTTAATTGAAAAAAAAAAGGACTAAAATATCCTTTGTGGACAATTCGCAAGGGTCATTGAAAACTGAAAGCATTTTCATTCCTGAAAGATTTGTAAAAATGCATCTTTCCTTGCTTGCAAATTGTCAGCAAACTGTCAGGAGGCTGGTGAGTTAGTTACCTTGGTTACCACTGCCACAGCATACCTGACAGAAGCATCTGGAGGAAGAGTGGGGTTATTTTGGATCACAACTGCGATGGGAAAGGCATAAATAACAACAGGGGCTTGTGACCACCGGTCACGTTACATCTGGAGTCAGGGGCCAGAGAACAGTGAACACTAGTGCTCGGTTCCCTCGCTCCTTTCCAGGCAGTCTGGGACCACACTCACTGCTCACCGAATGATGCCGCCCACCTTGTGATGCCCTCCCAGCTTGGCTAACCTCACCCAGAAATTCTCTCAAAGACAGTCTCACAGATTTGTTCAAAAGTGAGCCTAGATCCTACGGAGTGGACAGCTCATACTAACCGTCACAGACAGGAAATGATATCTTTATTTTTTATGGTATGAGCATTCAAACTTGGAACGCTTTGGCTTATGTATTTTCTTTTATCAAATGGCTATAATCTTGTGGGGATCATGTTCCTATGCCATGAAATGCATCTGCATATCGTGTTATGTTGTAATATGAATAAACCATGCATAGCAACTTCTACTGAGGTTTTATTTTCCAGACAAGCTCTGAAACTCTCAATACAAGTTTACCACAAAAATCGTTGTTATTATTTAGTCATTTAATACATAAAAGCATGTAGAAAAAAGTGCCACAAAAAAAGACAGAGCTGGGTTTAATATTTGTGTGCTATTATCCGTGGCTACTAGGCATGTCTACAGCAGTGTGTGCCTGTATGTAATACAGAAAAACTTTTACTATATTGTCTATATCCTTATTTAAAAACTTGATGGCCTCTAGGAAGAAATAACCTATATAACACATAGCTGCTGTAATGAGGCACTATGGAAAGAAATTGTGTAAATAACATTCATGTCTGGCAAGCTCTAAGTGCTAATTATTAGCATAGCTACTTTGTTAAAATAATAATATTAAATTAATTGCATAGAATTTTGCATCGTCCCAGTTTGCTTTTTTTTTTTTGAACAAAGGAAAAAAAAAAACAGCATGTTTCAACATAAAGGAATATATTCTCCTCAGTTGCCCTTTCTAGTTCTTGTTAAGAACTAAAAGAGACATGCCTAACTCCAGGGGACCAACGGCTGAGTCACTCAGCAAAGAGAACAAGCCCCAACTTCTCTGGCTCCTAGTCTCTCTGAGGAGACAAACACCTGAGGAGTTTTGATGGATTTTCTCCAACCTCCACCTCTATCTCCTGACCCAGGAAGCCAGAACATTCTTCACCAAAGCTATAGAATTATAAAAATGCCTGCTCATTAGTCCTCATCGTGTCCCCAGCGTGTCCGAAGAAAACAGAGAGTTCTCACGCAGCACATGGGACCTTGAGCATGTGGCACCTGTTTGCTTCCCCACACTGCCCACCCTCTAACTTTCCTCTGTGGCCAGATGCACTTCAAAGTCAGAGGCACCTAATATGCATAGTCCAGCTTCCCGGGGGGTGTACATCTCATCCTTGCGGAGAGCTTCTTGTCCTGACTCCCACCAGGTCCTTCCAACCCATGACTGTACATGAGTGTTGCATTAAAATAAGTCTTTATCACTTCAGGGGCTGGTGAAGCCAGATCTGCAGGAGTTGGGCTACGGGGAAGAAAGAGTCACTAACTGTTGTCCTCAGAAAATGTTCCAGCCATAGGATTAACCTGGGCTTTTATGTCATTGACAATGTTGACATAGCTTTATAAGTGTCCCCCAAAGCCTGCATGTTAAATGCTTGGTCTTTGGGGTATGACTCCTAGGAGAATCCTAGTAGACAGTTTTCTGGTTTACTGGAGGAAATGATGCTAGGACCAGGGACCCAAGCACACCCTCTTTGCTCCATCATTGGTTTTGGTCCATCATTTGGTTCAGTCACGATATGCCCCAATCCAATATGAATTTTCATGACAAAAGACAGACTTCAGAAACAGAGACAAAAAAACAAACAAACAAAAAAACACCTTTCTGTAAGCCAAAGAGTGAGGTCTGTAAAAATATGAAAAACTTACACATGCCAACAATCTTTAGAGACTATATTCCTATAGATAACATATATGTGTATAATAGAAAAATAAGCTGTTTCCATTGACATGACTTGGCATGTGGTCATGAAATTTTAAAAAGCATGGCATTTTTTCCCATACCAAACAACTCTATAGCATTGACTTTTATAATTTAATTCATTTCTGTCATGCAGGCCGACCAGCTAGAACCTGAATCTCTATTATTTCAAGCTCAGTTTTGATTTCCATGATGGGAAATATCAACACATAATATGCAGAAACAAAATTCCTTGAGGTCCTCAGTAAGGCTCAAGAGCACAACGCAAATTCGAAGTCAGTGCTAAGACCTGCTCAAGAGCAGGTGGCCCTGTCCAGTGGGAGGGGAGAACTCCCCAGCACCTGAGGCCCCACTGTTGATCTGAAGCTGCTGAAACTTTGTGGTGCCCCAAGTTAGACATGTCCTGTCACTGAGCGTGCAGCCAGGGCAATGTTTAATACTGACCTTTCCATTGAGTAATAACATTCCAATTGGAATATTCTGCTTCTTTATGACCAGATACATTTGGCTGAGCCAGAGGTATTTGAGTCCTTCTTTGTGAATTTAATTCAACATATAGGAAGGATCCTACATATAATATCGAGATAAAGATTGATGGATACATTTAGAGAAATCTACAAGATTCCATAAAGGGTTTCTACTGCTATGTGCTTTAGTAGGGAGAAGACTGGTCTGCAAACAACTTTAAAACTTCTGTAACTTCACTTTCTAACACATGCTTGCCAGGTCTTGATTACTTACCTGGCAGCTGAAATCCAGGGTGGTTTTTGTTTGTAATTTTTAAATGGAGATACTTTTAACTTGGTATGGTGTCACATGCCTTTAATCCCAGCAATTGGGGAGACAAACTAGAAGGGTCTCTGTGAGTCCCATAAAAGTTTGCTCAGCCCTGAAAACGTGCATATAGCTAGCTTTGTACAGACTGTTACAATTGTCCAGGATTTTTTAAAGCAAGACCTTTGTTCTTAAAAGACAAGGTCTGGATTCCTTTTATTGCCTGTGCAGGCTCCACATTGCTTAACAATAGTTGGTGTACTTGAACAATTTCAACATAAAAGTTTTAAGGAGGAAATAAGCCAGAAAGAGTGGTACATGTCCTCCTGTCCTGCTGATGTCACCATCCCAATGGTTTGGTGACAAGAATGAAAGCAAACTCTAAAGTAAACAGGACAAACTCACTGTGCTGTTTAATGGCTTCTATTAAGTCACCACCTTTTTGATCACAAGGATTGCACCTAAGTGACGACACCAATGAACTGCTTCTTATAAAACAGCCAATATATAAATATGAGTTTCACAATGATTAAAATTAAACAAGTTTCAAATCCAATGAAATCATACAGTCAAGAATGACTTCATAGACAGTGGGTTCTGTAACATTTTTCCCTTGGGATGGTGCCCATTCCTTCCTGCTCCTGCAGTAGCTCAGCAGACAGAGGCTACATTGAACCCTTTGAAGCTCCATCAAAACTAGCTCCCTGATAACTGCATTTGGTTTGAACTTACATGTCCCTAGAAAGTCTATGTGCTTAGGTACAATGGCTGCCTGACTTGACCTGGATCTCAACTTCTGGCACACCAGGCAGTAAAAGTTAATGTTGTTTTATTAAGTACCTGGGCTCTGCAGAGGTGCACCCAGGGCCCCTCAGCAAAGGGTGGAAGATATATAGAAAAGCGTCAAGGAAATCCACCAAGTTCTTGGCTGACTAAGCTACACTGACTCTACTGTGGTCCCTCAGACACTAGTGTTGAGTGCTTAAAAGGAGATTTTTTAAAAATACAATTAAGAACTCAGTAGGCTCACTCTACAAAAAATACAGGGAGGAATCTAGAAAGTCAATAAGCAATAACCATAGGACAAAGAGAAACGCCCTGACCCATCAGTTGTCAGGCTCCTTTATTAACTACAATGTGCAATCTTACAAGAAAAATGTGTAAAATGAAACAAAAGAAAATGAACAGAAAGTATTTTGCATATATTATAAAGCAGCATATACATATACACATATCCATATATCCATCTATATTCTGTATATATTGTAAATACCTGTGAGGGTGTAACATTCCAGGCTTGTTGGGGTAGATCTGGAGATACTATGTTCAAATGTCAATTGCTTCCCTAAAGGCTTTAAATAAGCTTTTTAAATGCAAAGATTAAAAAGAAATCCTACTTCAATAATTAAAGACAGCCAGACATGTAAGTCCAACAACTTAGAAGACTAAAGCTAGAGGGAAATGAATTGGACAGTTGACTAGGCAACGTAGCAGGAGTCTGTCCAAATAAATTAATAACAGATAGATGATAGATAGATAGATAGATAGATAGATAGATAGATAGACAGACAGATAGATGATACTTTTTGGCAACAATGCCTTACAAGATGGAGAATATAACTAAGAAGGCAGAAATTATAAAATGGCAGTAAAGAACCCAGTGACCAAAAATCAAGAAGGGTTCAACAGAGAAATGAGTAGGCAGAAACAACAATTGGAACATTTGAAGGTATTTCAAATGAGACTAGGGAACAGAATTTTAAATGGATGAAAAAAAAACACCCCTATCCTGAGAAGACTGCAGAGTCTATTTGGTGTAACAATACAGGAAAAATAGAAGTTCCCACAGAAAAGATAAACATTTGAAAATCATGAAATAAACTTTCCAGACATCTCAAAAAGCAAGTAGAACAACATGAAATAAATCCACACTTATCATAACATAGCAATATAGAGAAAAGTAATGAAAGTCAAAGTAAGCAAGATAAGAATAGGCATGCATGGAGCTCGGCAACAGGACTGACAGCTTATTTCTCAACAAAAATTATGGAGACCAGAGACAAGAGGATAAACTTCAGAGGATTGTGATTAAAAATAAATAAATAGCTGTGGACCAAGAATTCTGTATTCTGATAAACTGCCTTTAGAAACTGATATATTTTGTCCCTGGCAACCCATAGGCCATACTGGCCAGGGAAAAGGGTAGACTGACTGCAGATCTTCAACTATCATAGCCGTCTTCTCCTCCAAACCCAATTCATTCTCGAGTTGCATTCCTAGCTCTGAGCTCTGCATCAAACCCTCCTGCTGGGGCCTTCCCTTCCACTCTATGCCCTTGTCCGGTGGATCACACAGATCTATGCCTCCAAAGTCCATTACTCCCACACATTTCTTTATCTCATGCCTCAATTGCAACAGGCATTCCCTGGGAACCTACAGGCCACTCCAGACATCAAAGCAAGTAGGCTAGCTGTGAATCATCACCTTCCCCTCAGTTCTTCCAAGTTCAGCCTTATCCCCAGCACTATAGCAAACCACCTTCTGTGGCCTCTCTGCCCCCTTCCCCAGGGGACCAAGCGCATCCTGGTGGAACATCCTGCCTTCCCTCTTTCCCATGGACCCTCTCAACCCCCACCAACTAGACCATGCCCATTCAGCTTCCAAAACCTAGAAACACGTTTTACCTGAACTCCCCTGTAGCCACACCTATCAGAATAACAAAAGATGTTCCTACCAGGAAACACACAGTCCCCAAACTTTCCTAAGAACCAAAGAGGAAATAGAAACCAGGGAACAAATGGCCCACCCAACAAAGACAAGACCAGAGATCTGCACCTAGAGTTACAATTTTCCCAAACTCAGATGCCTAGATGCTAGCATAGAAACATAATCAATAATTGACAGTAGTTCTCAACTAGATCCCAGCAACCCTACCACAGCAGGCCCTGTGTACTGCAACATAACTGAAACACAAGAAAAAGACCTTAAAATACCTTCATGAATATAAAAGAGGTCCATAAAGAAGAAATTGATAAATTTCTTAAAGAAATAAAAACACAAACATTGGAAAGAAATTAATAAAACCATTAAAGACCTAAAAAATGGAAGCACAATCAATAAAGAACACCCAAACTGAGGGAAATCTAGGATAGAAAAAAAATTAGGAGCTGCAGTGGAATCCAGAGGCAAGCATCACCAACAGAACATAAGAGAAAGAAGAGGTCAGGAACTGAAGACACAGTAGAAGAAATGGATGCCTTGGTCAAAGAAAATATTAAATCTAAAAACACTCTTGGCACAAAATATCCAAGAAACCTAGAATACTATTTAAAGACCGAATCTAAGAATAACAGAAATAGATGAAGAAGAAGAAGAAGAAGAAGAAGAAGAAGAAGAAGAAGAAGAAGAAGAAGAAGAGACTCAGATCAAAGTCCCAGAAAAATATTTTAATAAAACCATAAAAAAATTTCCTCGCCTAAAGAAGGAGATGCCTTTCAAGGTACAAGAAGTATACAAAACACCAAATAGGCTGGATGAGAAGAAAAGGTCCCCTCAGCACATAGTAATCAAAGCAATATATGTCTAAAACATAGAAAGAATATTAAAAGCTGCAAGGGAAAAAAGAATAAGTAACATATGTTTGAATTACCTCTGATTTCTTAGTGGAGAATATAAAATCTAGAAAGGCCTAGACAGATGTTCTACAGACTCTAAGGGACCACAGATGCCAGCCCAGAATACTGTACCCAACAAAATTTTCAATCACAATAGATGAAGAAAATAAGACATTCCATGATTTAATTAAAGTTCAGCAATATTTACCAAGAGAAAGCTTACAAATTGATGAAAAGGGAACAGCTCACTACTGAATGGAAAAAATGGATCAAGAAAGAAATGAAAGACTTTCTAGAATTGAATGAAAATGGATACACAACATACTCAAATTTATGGGACACAATAAAGGCAGCTCTAAGTGGCAAGTGGCCTACATAGAATAATAAATTAGAGAGATCTCACACTAGTTACTTAGCTGGACACCTAAAAGCTCTAAGGAAAAAGAAGAAGAAATAACACCCAAAAGGAGTAGATGGTAAGAAATATTCAAACTCAAGTTTGAACTCAATAAAATAGAAACGGACAGACAGAGAAACAGACAGACACACACACACACACACACATACACACATACACACACTACAAAAAAATCAAGAGTTGAAACAAGAGTTGATTCTTTGAGAAAAACAGTAAGATTGACAAACCCTTATTCAAACTACCTAAAGGGCTGAGAGACAATAACAAAATGAGAAATGAAAAGGGAGACATAACAACAGATACAGAAAAAATCCAGACAATTATACAATTATAAGGACATACTTTAAAAGACTGCACTCCACCAAATTGGATATATATACCACCTATCAAAGTTAAATCAAGAACATATACACGATTTAAACAGACCTGTAACCCATAGTAAATAAAAGTCTCCCAACAAATAAAAACACAGAGCCAAATGGCTTTAGGACAGAATTCTACCAGACTTTCAAAGAGTTAATGACAATAACTCCTCAAATGACTCCACAAAGTAGAAACAGAATGAACATTGCCTGTCACAACACAGCCCAAGAATGAAGGCATGGAAAGTGAGTTCTGAGTACTTGAGAGAAAACTCCTAAAAACAAGACAAGAGTCTTGTGACTCCAAGTTTCTTCAACAGCACAGAATTGTTCCTGGGATATGCACTCTTGCCCCCTCAGGTGTAGAAGGCAGGAAAAAGCTCACTTTGGATCACTACAACTGGCTATTGCTATTTGTTTATATGCCTCTATGGAAAAATGTGCCTTTGCCCTGTACCATGTGTCCTTGTGATGGCTCATAGACCCATGTGATTCTTCTTAACCCTCTGAGTATACATTGTCTGAGGATCAGAATAAAGTTGCCCACTGCATGAGACTTTAGTGTGCCTTTTTTTATGGGCTCCACTCTCCTAGGTCCCACCACCATTCTAGAGTGGTAAACCACTGCCCAGTTCATTTTACAAGGTCACAGTTACCCTGGTACCTAACCCTCATCAAGACTCAACAAAGAAAAAGATTTAGAGACCAATTTACCTTGTGAATATGAATGCAAACATCCACAATAAAATACTTACAAACCAAATTCCAGAATACATCAGAAAGATCATCCACCATGATTAAGTGGGCTTTATCTCAGAGATGCAGGGATGGTTCAACATGCACAACTCAACAAATGTAATCCAACAAATAAATAGACTGAAAGACAAAAACTAATGACCATCTCAGTAGATCCACAAAATGAGCTACATACTTAAACACAATTCTCAAAAAGGGAAATTCAAATGGCTAAGAAACCCTTGAAGACATGTTCATCATCCTTAGTCATCAGGGAAATGTAAATCAAAACATTTTTGAAATTTCATCCTCCATCAGTCAGAATGGCTAAGAACAATATAAGAAATGACAGCTCATGCTGGCCAGGATGTGAATTAATGGAACACCCACCCATTGATGGTGTAAATGCACACTTGTACAAGCACTGTGGAAATCAGTGGGGCGGCTCCTCGGGAAGATAGGAATCTACTTCAATATCCATCTATACCACGCATGGACATATACCCAAAGGACACTTCATCCTACTACAGAGAAACTTGCTCAACTATATTCATTGCTGCTCTATATATAACTGGTAGAAACTGGAAACAACTTAGATATCCCTCATTAGAAGAATGGATAGAGAAAATGTGGTACATTTATACACAGCTGTTTACTTTTAAATTTTTTTAAATCCTTAGGTAAATGGATGGAACTAGAAAGAAAAATCTTCCTGAGTAAAGTATCCCAAACCCAGAAAGGCAAATATAGTATGTATTCAACGTATACGTGGACATTAGCTGTTAAGTCGGTGATAACTGAGCAATAACCTATAGAACCACAGAGAATCATAGAGTAAGGGACTACAGGGCGGGGAGCTAGATCTCATTAGGGAAAAAATAGTTAAGGACAATGTGAGGAGCTGAAACAGGAGGATCAAGCAAAGAGGGGGAAGGGAGAGGGGGGACAAAGGAGGGACTACAGGGAAAGGCGTTAAAGTAAAGGCCATTGAGGGATAGTATAAAAAATTAATACAGTAGAGGCTTCCTAAAATATATACATATATGAAGGCTATCTAAATGAAATCACCCCAGCTGGCCATCTCTCATGAGCAAATGCAGTTTTCAGCCCCAGGACTGGGTTACACCTACCTGAGCTGTGGCCAAAGGGCCCCCCCTAGGAATCCCCAAAGAATCCAGACTGTTGCAGACACTATAGATTGTTCTCCACAAACTGACGTCAAGGCTCCATTCCTGAAGACAACAACTACACAGCTCACTAAACACTGAGAGGTTGAGCTGGCCCCTGCACAGAGCCTTCAGCCCTAAGTTCTAGTGTCTGTGACTCAGGAAGGTACTCTGAAGTGCTACTAAAAAAAAAAAAAAACATGAACACCAACACTAGCACAACCCCGGTGATCTACAATGGTATCCTGCCTACAAAATACGCTAGTGCAATGGCGGCACAAAGCTTGTGGGAGTAACCAACCAACATCTCATGAGGTAGAAACCATACCTGACACTAATTGAGTGACCAAGAACCTAAGACTTGATAGCCCAGGGGCCTAGGGGAAAGCCAAATACTACTGTTCTTTTTTATTTTTTTTTTAAAGGGAGGAGGAGTGTAACAATAAAAAGACTCCTAATGGCATTCTGTTATTCTCATAGATCAATGCCTTGCTCAACTATTATCAAAGAAGCTTTCTCCTGCAGCAGATAGGAACAAAATTAGAGACACACAGCAGACAATATGCAGACAGTAAGAGACCTTGGAATGCTCAGTCTTAAATGGGATTTCTTCATCAAAACCCTCTGTTTGGGACTCAGGGAACCCTGTGAAAGAGGAGGCAGGAAGAATATAAGAGCTAGAGATGGAAGACACAGAGAAAACAAGGCCCTCTAAATCAACATGATCAAAGCACTTACAAACTCGTGGAAACTGAGGCAGCATGTACAGGGCCTGCACAAGTCTACACCTGGTCCACTGTACCCGTGTGTGTGTGTGTGTGTGTGTGTGTGTGTGTGTGTGTGTGTGTGTGTGTATGGCTTAGTGTTTTTGTGGGAGTGTACAAACAGGTAGGCCTCTGATTTCGTGCCTTCTCTTGGGTCTTTTACTTCTATTCATTTGTTTTGCTCAATTCTGATGTGATAGCTTTTATTTTGTTTGGTTTTGTTTTATATGATTTTATTATAGTCCTGTAGAAGCCTATTTGTTTTCTAATGAGAGGCAGAAAGTGAGAGAATTCAGATGGGAGAAGAAGTGTGTGGAAAGAGGGGTAAACTGCAGTCCAGGTATATTATGTGAGGAAAAACTATTTTCAATAAAAGAAAAAAATTGATGCATTTATTAGGTTAAAAAAAAGTGGAGCTATATGTTAATACAGTGCACTAAAGGGCATCGCTTGGGCTGACAAGAACACTTTAGATGGTGGCTCTTACACGAGAACAATGAGTGGGGACAGACACAAGTACATAAGTGTGACAAGTGATACAATTAACATTTTCCTCTACAAATCTTTGCTTCTATTTTAAATAGACATCTGCATATGTCAATATTATTAAACTGTGTTGACTTCACATAACAGTATCTTTTACATGTGAATAAACAGTCAAAGCACAGGAGAAGAAACATATATTGTTGCTAAGTCTTCGTTATGGCATTGAAATTAAGTTACCATGAAGCTAAACTATTAACCAATTAGATTGCTTTGAGGCTCTAATTGCTACCTAAAGAACAAGCACCCAGAAAAGAAGTGAAAGAAATAATGGAGACATTAAGTTACACAATAGAAAATGTTTTAATACAAAAGAAGGCAGTAATCAAAGAATAAAGAAATATGACATATCTAAAGTAACAGCTAATAAAATTAAATTCTAACTCCAGCAATAATGTCATCCAGTCTTAATAAGTTACCATCTAAATAAAAGCAGATATAGATTTTAGTGGTCTGACTGCATACTATTTTTTTTAATGTACTTTAGGTGAAGACACAACTGTTTTAAAATTAACAACTAGAAAGAGATGTGCCGTGCAACCAATAATCAAAAGAAAGGTCCATTGTTATAATACTAAGCAGGCGTTGAGACTAAAACACTAGAAGTAATGAAGGGCATTTCTAGGAATGCAAATGTTAACCACTAAACGTGCGCATCTCAAAACAAGAAAGGCAAGGGAAAAAGAAATTGCTCAACGGTAGCAGTTGGGACTTCAGCATACTCGAATCGCACTAATGTGAGAACAGGAAAGCAGAGGACATAACCAATGCCATCGACCTACAGGGCATCTAGAACACGGCAGATCACAACAGGACACAGTCTTCTCAGGAACCGTAGGGTGTGCTCCAGAGTGGGTTGTGTGTGGGACCGTGAAATGCGCCTCAGTACATCTAAAAGGATTTAAATCACCCAAGTACCGTATGTTCTCTAGCCACATGGAATTAAATTACAAATCAATAACAGAAGGAAATTGGGGGATTCACAAATGTGTGGAAGTGAAATATCACTGCCAAGTAGCCAAGGAGTCAAAAAGAAATCACATCACAAGGGAAATCAACAAGTAGTTTTGATTTTTAAATTATATACAAATATATATCTAGTTACAGTGTTATTTTCCCTGATTTTAATTGTTTTATTATATCTCTATCTTATTGTTAGTTGTTCAGTTTCCATGATGTTAAGCAATTAAATAATCTCACAGTTTCTGCTAATAAATGGCTCTAATATTTATACATATTGAAACTACATTCCTCTGAATTGTTTTTTTCTTATTCAGTATAAAAGGCAAGAGAAGTATCTGCCCTTTCATTGTAAAAATTAAACCTTAAGGGATATATGTATATCCATGAATATATATTATATATTTATATAGCAGTGGTGAGAGGACAGGACACAGCTCCATATTACCTCCCCTGGCAGCCTGAGGACCTGCCCTAAGCATGTCCTGTCCCTTTGGCTCCATCACTGAAAAGAAGCCCAGGACAAGCAGGTACAGTAAAGCAAAGATGGAGATTTTATTAAAGGTAATTTAGGCCTGGCAATATGGCTCAGTGAATAAAAGTGCTTGCTAACTAGCCTGGCCTCCTGAGTTCAATCTTTAGTACCCACAGGAGAACTGACTCCCACAAGCTGTTCTCTGACTTCCACATGTGCACCGTGGTAGTCACACCAACATACACGGGCATCTGCATGTATGTACAAGTACACACACACACATACATACACACATACACACACACACACACACACACACACAGAGTAAATAAATATAATAAATTATTTTAATGTAGACTTAAGCCAGAAGGTTAAGAGAAAGAGAGGCACTCAGAAGAAAGATACACTCAGAAATACGTGCTTCCCACGGGTGAGGCACTCCCCTAATGTGAGTATAAGAAAGTAAGGCTCATGCCTCAAGGATGAGCAACAGCTGTGTCAGCATTAGCCACATCCACCATTTTGGTGGCTCTCAGGTTACACCTAAAACGTTGCTGAGAAACTTTATTTTTTCCTTATTTCTTTTTTTAGTAAGAGACATATCTAAGATACCAACACAGATGCCCTGGACTAAGTGACAATCGAATAAGATCAAGCCAGAAGCCACCAGGGTCACACAAGGCCAGGCCAGGACTGGCCCCATGCTGCTAACTGTGCTGGGATCCTTGCTCTACCAGCTGGCAGGAGGCTTCTACCAGATGCCTGGTGAGGGGCTCCTTTTCCTTCTTGTCCCTCCCCCAATTCCTCCCTGCTTTTGTACACTGCCTCACTTTCGGAAAACATTAGAAGTTGAGAATTTTCTCCTCTTCTTGAATTTCAAATGTCGTTGTTGCTCACGGAAGAGACAGAGATTTCCTCTCAAAGGCAACAAGAGATTGCTCAGGGGCCAAATATGAGTGACGATTCTTAGGTCGCCTCCAATTCTGTGTTCCAATGTGGCAGAGCTTTCATGACATTTTTATAGTGGCAGAACAAAGAAAGTCAAAAATGGAAGCACTCTTCAAATATCTCGATGGACCAGCAAGCAGGTAGCTGCAAGCAGGCAGGGAGAATTCTGCCAGCTGGGCTGAGGTTTGCTGACACTCTTAGCTCTGGGGTTGGTGGAAGCCAGTGGCTTGGTAAGTTATATTCCAACAGTGTCACTTCAGCGTCACAAAGATACTAGGTGGGACACAGAGATTGTAGGGAGTGGCTATTAAGTGGGATAACGAAACGTAACACAAGACACATTGGGGCAGGCTCTGGGCCTGCACTTCAGGCTCTCCACTAATCGCTGTATGTCTAGTCAGCAGTAAATCTGCCTTGTGAAAAGTTCAAGGCCAGGTGCGCCTGGCTTCTTTCCTGGACTCACATTGCTATGATCTAGAATTTTGCACTGTAGTTGGTATTTTTATATTATATCCATATATTTTGATAGATACATTAAAAAGCTTGTTTCAACTCCTAATGGTTACTATACTTAACGTCAGTTACTATCTCTTCTGCAACTTCAGATTTACGGTGTGCTACCATGCATGTTGTTTAAGCCTTCAGTCCAGCTTTCTTTATCTTTCCATTATTACCTAGTCTTTTTTTTTTTTTTTAACTTTTACTGGTATGGAAAATGTCAATTAAATGGACTGTCTTTTCTATCAAAGAGTTAAAGGAGAAAAAGAAGAATTCCTGTAAAGAACTTTGTATTAAGATGCCATCTTTGAAAAAAAAAAAAATCCCTCCCCCAGTCAGTATTTTGTTTTGTATTGTTGTTTTTGAAACAGGGTTTCTCTGTGTAACAACTCTGGCTGTCCTGGAACTCACTCTGTACACCAGGCTGGCCTCAAACTCACAGTGATCCACCTGCCTCTGCCTCCCAAGTGCTGGGATTAAAGGTTCAGCCTATTCTAATATCAATCCATGAGCTCAAGGTGGTATCCTGCTCTCAAAGGCTGCTCTTTGCCTCTCTACCACCAACCTTTAAGTTATCCAACCACGATGGAACCCGAGACTGAGCTCTGACCACTCAGAAAGAGAGGGGGGGGGGGCATGGGATCCTTCAGGACTAAAACCCAGCGGGGCCCTGTGGGCATGTTTGCCTGCCTGACCTGACACAGTGACCACGTTCTGCTCTGCTGAAAGAAAACCATTCACCTCTCCTAAATGCTTTGGACTGTGTGGGCATATTCTTGAAGGCTCAGACCCATTCTAACACTGCAGCTTTAAATTTAAAATAT